>NC_058161.1:25582270-25603721 GCF_020080835.1 Cotesia glomerata | reverse complement strand
AAAATTAATCTTTTTGTCCTCATTATTTTTTTTTTTTTAAATTATTTTTAACTTCTATAGTGCCATACTACAATCAATTAAAGCATAAAAACTATTTTTTTAGATCATAAATATTCCTAGAAAAATTGTACTAGTTAGTTCTTTTCGTTAAAAAGTAGTTTAATACGTGTCCATCAATAATTGAAAACAAAAATTATCGAACAAATTTTAATTAAATTAGCTATTAAAAAGAAGCTGTTGATTCTTTAAATTCAACAAAAAATCATCTTTGTAGAGAATTTAATTTCCTACAAAACCATACCAAGGGTTTTTTCATATTTGGTATATTGAATTTTCTATAACCAAAAAATAAGTAAAAAAAAAACTTTTTTTGGCGAAAATTCTTCTTTTTGCGAGCGCTAACTGAAAAATGAAGATAAACGACTCAAATTTTGACACAATTTTTTTTTCGTAACTCTTGACGAAATTTTGATATGGGACCGACAAAAAAAAACTTCGAATTATTTGGCACAGTCTAATCTATATAGTATTCAATTCCGATGCATTTAAATCATTTTAAGGGGTTAGGGGTAGTCAGAATTTTCAAAAAATCAATTATTTTTTTTTTGCATTTTCGTTATGTGTAATATCTTAAAAATATTCTCTGAAAATTTCAAGTCGATCCGATAGTTAGTTTTTGAGTTATTCGACAAATAACAAAGAGAGCTCGGGTACTTCAAAGCGCTCGGGAGCAGATAGCTAGCGGCAGCTTCAAGAAACCCCCTTTTAGGGTTCTATTGTCATCTTATTCTGGAATTATAAAAGCAGATCAAAATACAAAAATACAACCATAAATAAAAAGGAATGTATAGGCCATGTTCAGAAGCGGATGGGGACTCGACTGCGTACTCTGAAAACTAAACAAAAAGGTCTTGGTGGTAGAGGTAGGCTTACAGGAAAAGTAATAGACAAATTAACTGTGTACTATGGTTTATCAATACGTCGTCATGGCGATTCTATTGAAGATATGAAATCTGCTATTATGGTAACTTTTTACCACTACGGTTCGACTGATGAAAATCCGAATCATGATATGTATCCCAAAGGCGAAGATTCTTGGTGCTCTTACCAGCGCGCTGAAGCAAGTGGAGAGCTTGATATTTATACTCAAGATTATTCTTCCTTACCTCCTGATGTTTTAAAAGCTATTAAACCGATTTACGACGATCTCAGTAATGATAATTTACTTTCAAGATGTGTAGGTGGATTCAATCAGAATAATAATGAGAGCTTCAACCAACTAGTGTGGAAAATATGCCCAAAAACCGTGAATACTAGTTCTACTATCGCACAAATTGCTGCATACATAGCTACTTATATATTTAATGAAGGTACAAATTCATTATTAATGATTATGGATACCCTAGGACTTAATTGTGGGTCTAATTCCCATCGGTATGCTGAAAAATTGGATGCTGCACGTGTGAAAGTGGCAGATCAGCGCGTTAACGACAACACTCGGGAAGGCAGAATGCTTCGTAGGCAACAGCAAATTGATGTTTTGGAAACTTCCACAATGGCTGAAGAACTATTATATGGCCCAGGAATAGATGACTCGATGTAAGTAATTTAATAATTCGTATTTCTGTACGTGAATCTAGTGTGAAACTTTTAACTCGTTTTTCTCAAAACTATGTTTTTTGAACTGGTGACCACTGTAACTCGAAAACCGCGCCGTAGATTTTAATAAAATTTATACAGCTTTTAGAATACATAATAAACTCGGGCCTGATCGAAGGATTTTTTTTTTTTCAAAAATTTCGATTTTTTAAGACCAATTTTAAGATCAATTAACTGTTGATTTTTTCCAAAAAATCTAGACAAAAATTTCCTGAGGCCGCCATTTTGTTAATTTTTTGAAAAAAAAAAAAATCCTCCGATCTGGCCCAGGATTATCTATTTATAAAACTAATTTTTTTCATCCGATTGATTTTAGATGAATCTCCAAGGACTTATGATTGTCACCGCAAGGACCTTTTTTTGGAACTGCGTCAACACAGACAGCTATAACTTTGGAAATTAAATTTTTTTTTTTTTAAATTTTCGTGACAAGTCAAAACATCGTATAATAATGCCATATTACTACTTTTGTAAAATAACATGATTTAATAGCAAAAAAAAAATACTGAAAATTCTCATTTTTTCGGGCCTCTGACTACCCCTAACCCATTAAATCATTTCAGATTAGATTTCTTAATCAGGGACTCAGGTGTTGCCTGAGTTTCACCTTTTCTTATCATTTTCTATTTCTAATATTTAATATTTAATATTTAACATTTGGAATTCTTTCCTTATCATTTTACATTATTATTTATAAAAAATGAATATTTATGAAATTATTGTATAATTGTTAGAATTTAAATTAGCGCGCGTATTTGCGCGTTATTATTCTCACTATACATCACAGATTTAGCTAAACGTTTAGATTGCCAATACTTATTCTATGCTGATGACACTGATATACCTTTCTTGCCATCTTTCTCAAATCAGTGTTTGTGTGAATAAGCTTAACGGTGAAATAATAAAAATCACAGATTGGTGCAGAACTAATCATCTAAAAATGAATCCTTCGAAGACAAAAGCAATTATTTGTGGAAGTAGAGCAAAAATTAGTAGTGATGAGTGCAGACTAGCCGACACAATCTTTGTGGAGGGGTGTGCTATTACTTGTAGTAGCACTGTAAAATACCTTGGGGTGACTATAGATAGTACTCTCTCATGGGTGAACCAAGTAACAAATTTGTGCAATCGCGCTATGAATATTCTAGCACAACTAAAAATAAACAATGAAATATTTAGTGAAAGTTTACGTATTAAGCTAGTATCTACTTTAATAATTCCTCTCTTTGATTATTGTTGTGCGGCGTATACGAATATGTCAAACAAATTATTATTAAAGATGCAGCGTAAATTGAATTCATGTGTTAGATTTTTCTATAAAGTGCCAAAATATGAACATGTTACTCCATATTTCAAAAAGTTAGGTTGGCTAAAGCTTGCAGCGAGAAGAGACTATTTCATTGCTTGTCTGTTTTATAAGGAAATTCGACTAAATTATCGGCAGCTATTCGGCTCAAAACTAGACTTTTTGCCTGTAGCACTCCGTAGAGGTGATGTCCGACAAGACTATCTTCATTATACCACTGCAGGCTAATTGTGTCATGTATGATAATTCATTCTTAATTCATGGCATACGTATCTGGAATGCACTGCCAGCTGAGACTGTGGCTGTAGATAATTTGGTTGAATTTAAAAATGCTTGCTTCAATCACTTTTTTGTACATGACAATTAACAATTGCAATCTTTATTTTGGATCGTATTTAAATATTTTTTCTTGTAGAATTATTATGACTTTAAATTAAGTTATTTGTTTGTATTAAATAATCTGTTTGGATTTTATAACATTTGAAATTAAATCTAATTGTAAACCTTTAATTATTTAAGTAATCTTGTAACCTATGTAAACCAATGTAATTTAAATATTGATGGCTTTGAGGGAGCTTAGGTTCCAGAGCCAAATAAATTTTTTATCTATCTATCTATCTATCAGAGACATCTGCGAATGCAGGTGGGGACGTAACAGATCGCTAAATTAGCAAAACGGATAGTGACGATAGCGATCCAGTGTTTCGTAACGTGCGTATAGTGACAGTAGCGATACTGTATCCTGAAGCGTAGAAAACTTTTTTTTCAGTGTAGAGATTTCTGTCGTTTTTCAAGGACTTTTTTTTATGAATCGTCTTTTATAAGTCGATTTTTCAGACATTGTTATTATATTTCCGAATAAATGCATGTAAATAAATAAATAAACCCTGAATAAAAAAAATTATTGAGACAAAGAAAAAAGTATTGAAAAGTATTGGATTGACTAGAAAACCAATACTTTTCAATACTTTTTTCTTTGTCTGAATACTTTTTTTTTATCAGGGAACGCATGTATCATAACAGAGGTTAGTCTACAGCTAGTCCAAAACACTACAGTATAACCACTATAAAATATCTTGACGCTTACGCAGTGTTGCCAGACTTTTCAAACGATCAGTTTCTCGTTCGCGATTGGCTGAAATAAGTACATAAACAGCAAAAAGTTTTAGGCTTGTCAATAATGACTATCCGGTATGTGTACCGCACACTCTAGCATAAACTTTTGACGACGGAAGTCGCGAGGGTAATACCTTAACTTTACTACAATTTGACTGAAATACTTATACAACAAGTTTTGACGTCTATTTGCAAAGTAATTTATAGGTAACTACCCTGATAGCCACGCTTTGATTAAAAGTAGTTGGATTTCAGCAGTTAAGGTAAAAGCCCCAATATATGATCATGTACCAGTATATGATCACTCCATGTATTGCATACCTATATTTGTGAATATAGATATACAAAAAGTTTGGAAAATCCAAAAGTGCACGCCTCATAACGCTTATTCATTTTTTAAGAAAAAAATTAATTGTGTAATTGATTAAAAAAAAAAAAATTATAAAAGTAATTTCTTACAGAGTATTTTTTATTATTTTTTAAATATCAGCGCCCTTTTTTCTTGTCATACACGCACGCAGTCTAAAAAAATCTAGCTTGATCAAGTGGCGCCATAGTTTTCACGTGTCAAATAAGAAAAGTTCGTTTGGCTTTGTACGGTTGTATCGTAGTGAATTTTAATAAAAATTTAATTAAAAAAAAAATACGTAAGCTAGGCCACTGATATGAAATACGGACCCAGTTCATCGAGTTCTTAAACTAATAAAAAAGATCCGGTCTTGAAATATCAATTTGTTCGGGAGTAACCGTTGGTACATCCAAAATGGGGTGACATCCGGACGTCCACGTAAAATTTTTTTCAAAACGTTTTTTTTTTCAAAATAGCAAAATGAAATGATTTTAGAAAGTAAAAGATGGTTTAATTTATGTGTTTTTTCGGTGTACATCTACTTATATCATTGCATAAGTGTAATATGGTTGTGATAGAGGCATTTAAAGATCACAAAATTGCTTGATCTTGACGAGTCGAGTATAAAGCACAACCTCACGCGCTTCGCGCTATGAGGCGTGCAATACATGGAGTGATCATATACTGGTACGTGATCATCTATTGGAGCTTTTACCTTACAGTTAATTTGACATTGACCCTGATAGCCAAGTTGGCCGCAACTTTCTGTCAATCTATTGCCGCAACCTGTCACCAACTTGGCGGCAACTCTTGGAAAGTAACTCGGTTGGTGTCAACTTGTTCACCAAGTTGTCGGCAAAAGTTGCTCTGAAACTTTTTCACACCAAGTTGACGATAAGTTTCTCAAGAAATTTGGCGACATATTGCGGCAGTAGATTGGTCTCTTTTTTCTCAGAAACTTGTAGCCAACTTGGCGCCAACAGTTACAAATTCGGAAGTTGACCGCAAGTTGTCGCTAAGTTGGTGGCAACTATCTGACACCAACTTGGTTGGTCTGAAACTGTGGCTATCAGGGAAGTTTGCCGTAAATTTTTACAGTACGACAGTTGTAAACAAATTGACTAAAATCTGCAGCCCCAATTTGAATAGAAGTTAACATCGAACTTTTGGTTAAATTGTACTACAATTTTACTACAACTTGAATAAAATACTTGTACTGCAAGTCTTGACGTCAAATTGCAGTGTAACTTATAGACAACTTACCCTGATAGCCAGCGCTTTCTCAGTATAAGTGTTGACTTCCAGCAGTTACGGTTAATTTATACATCAAGTTGGTGGTAATTCTTCACTCAACAACAGTTGTAAGCAAATTGACGGAAATCTACGGCCGCAACTTGAATACAAAAGTTAACAATCAAACTTGTAGTTAAATTTCCTTTCAACTTTACTACAATTTGACGGAAATACTTGTACAGTAAGTTTTGACGTCTATTGCTCTACTAATAATTTATTTTGGATGAATTTATACAAGAATGTAGTTAAAATTTACTTATAAAAATATTAAATGCGAGGCAAATTAACAAAATTATGAAGTAATTCAAACGGTAATAAGACGGTACGTCTTGGAAAAAAAATGCTAGATGCTATTACGGTGCTCTGCTAAGAGATAAGAGGAACTGATTTTTTGATCAGAAGTTGAACTTGGTGACAACAATCAGAAGTTCCAAATTTTTCGTACTGCTAAGATCTTCTAGGGGTAATGGGTGGAGTAAAAGAGATGCGAGACCCTTGATTGTTAATTTAAGAAAGGTGGGTGTATATAGGTAAGTACTCGAGCAAAAGGAAAAGATCGAAAGTAAGTTAGAGAGAGATCTCATAACTAGAGAGAGAAAGGACTTAGACAACTAAATGCCAATATGATGTACAGATGTACAAATAACTAATACTCCAAACCGAGGAAAAAACCAAAGTAATAAAACAATTAAAAACAGATGTGTCTTGGGAAAAAATATTTCACAATAGAAAGATTAGAAAACCTTAGAGCAGAGGATTAAGTTGTAAATAAAACGAAGCAGAATCTCATTACCGCTTGAATTTACAATTGTACAAAACTGAGTTTAGAAGGTAATAATAAAAAGCAAAATACATAAGTTATATGTTAAGCTAAAAAATGATAAACTAAACAAAAGGTATGCTAGACATGAGAGTATCATAAATCTTATAATACTGAAGACTAAAATTACACTAATACAAAATTATTATAAAAAATGAAAATGACGAAAATAGATTAACATTATAAAACAATAAAAGTTTGAGTTAAGGTTGCTTTCAGGGTAATAGGTAATCGCTTGCTTTATTGCCAACTCTTTCCGTCAAGTTTGCTTCAAATTGTGGTCGTAGATTGACAGCAAGTTTCAGGTAAGGTGGCTAGTTTTTAAAATGTTTCTCTGCTTACCAACATCTAAATTTGCAGGGAAAAAATCGGCAAGAAAGAACTAATTTTTACCCACTATCGTCAAGACAAGCATCTACTTACCCACCTTCCGTCCCCACTCTTTTAATATATCATGTATACATACGAAGCATGGAAATAGAGAGAGAAGAAGAACAAGAATGGAGAAGCCGCAGAACATCTGGCGGATGCATTGAGCCGTTTCTTGTACTTAATTTAAAAAAAAAAAAAAAAAAAAACTAAAATAAACATCACGAGGAAAAATAAAACCTTTAGCTGTACTCACTATTACAGTAAAACTATATAATATGAATATTGTTAACTAGTATGAAGGCGGACAAGTCAATACACGGAAAATATAAATAAGCTTCTATTTTACTTGTACACATTAAGAAAAAAAATCTGACCCGCGAGGTGGGGAATAAATGTGAGCCCTCGGCGTGTGTTCGTAACGATGATGTGGAATCTCGAGACCTCATAGATTATTTTTCTATTTCCTAACATTACGAATTATATCAACTTAGCGTCAACTCCCGTCAATTAATATAATTAAAAATATATAACGTTTTGTATTTTATTGTACTGAGTAGTTAAAAATTTATTAAATTTAAATTTGTTCCGCGCTTTTATTGTAATAATGTTTAAATTATTAGTGACGTGTCTCATGATAACAGCTATTGTCGCGGGTGTACCTAAACCCGATGACATTAATTCCCGTGTTTTTGATAAAGGTAATTATTTTCATTACGACTTTTATTTATTTTATCTTGATTCTATTGAGAACACTTAACCTAAAAGTGTTGTTTTTATCAATCTAATTATTTTCAATGATTTACCTGTTGCAAAAAAATTTTTTTCAAAAGTGAAAACATTTTTTTTAAATGTAATTTTTATCAATTATTATGCTCTTCAATCGAATTTCTAAGATTTAAATGATTCTTAAAATTTTTTTACTTTTTACTGAAAATTTTCTGACAAGTCATAAAAATTTTTAGAGGTGAAATAATCGTTAGATACTTTATTTTCAGTAAAAATGAGTGCGTACAAGAAAAATTTATTTTAGTTTTTAATACTAACTAAGAAAGTTTTTTCCGTAATTTGAAGACCTGGGATAAAAAGTTTTCATGGAATTTTTATTAAATTTCTGTAAAATTACGAATTTATTAAGTTTAAGAACTAAAATTTTATAAAATAATCTTCAAAAACCGAAGGGTAACTTTTAAAAATTTAATAAAACAATTACTTACCATGTATTACTTACTTACTTACTTACTTAAAAGAAAAATAGAAAAAAAATTTTCAATTTTCTTAGCGTGAAGTTAAAAACTCTTCAAGCGTCAAAAAAAAATGATAACTTTTTGGAAAATTCAACAAGTCAAAAATTGACAATTGTCAACTTATTTCAGAAGAAGATAACTAAAAAAAATTTTTGTGCTGCTTAGGTTTGTCTTTAATTGTAAATATTTTTGAAGTTACACAAATTATTTTTGAAAGAAATGTATTTATAAAATTTTGAAATGTATTTAAAAAATATTGTACTATTAGTATGGGAGTTGAATTAGTACATTTCCAACCAAAAGTGAATTTTTAGATAGAATTTTTCTATAATCAGTTATCACACTGATGAAAAAAACCAGATTTAGATCAGGAGAAATATTTTTTAACTTCCCGCTTCTAATAGAAAATCCGAAGATTTTCGAATCAAATCGGGAAGGTATTGGTTTTACCCCGTTTTGCAAAAATCGAAGTTTCAACAGATCTCGACGTTTTGAAGGCCCCCTAAGAAGCTTTTCCTGACTATTTTTTACGATGATGTCCGGTACCTCTGTAAGCAAGCATGTGTGCGTAAGTGTGTGTGTGTGTGTGTGTAAACCTCTTATAACTTTTGAACGGCTTGACCGGATTTGATCGCAGTTGGTGTCATTCGTAAAAGGTCTTCACCAAACTTAGATTTCCCTGTAAGTTGAAACCCCGATTCGGACCGGTAGATTTCCGGGAGAAATTGCAAAAAAAGTGAAAAAAAGTTGTTTTTATTTTTTAAAATATCTCCGAACTAAGCTGAACTTTCGATTTCGACCTCAAAAACTAATCAGCTCTTAATTTTGAAAACCCGCATCGATCGCCACCAAAAAAGCGTCAGAATCGATTGATGCGGTCGTGAGATAATGATGCCTGTTGTCGAAGCTGAAAAACGAAAAAGTGTTTCTTTTTGTAATAACTCCGAAATGTTTCATCAGATCAATTTTTTTGTTACGGCAGATTAGTTCATAGAGACTTAAAAACTGGCATCGATTGCCGCTAACCGCGTGAAAATCGGTTGATTCATTCTAAAAGTTATAGCAGTTTGAAAATTTTAAAAATCTCGTGTTTTCATCGTGAACTTTGATAAGATTTTTGAGCCTCGAAAGTAGCCTCAAAAAGCATAGGAGCAAAGATATCTTCCTTTGAACCTCGGAGAGCTTCAAATAACTACACTGTAAATTGTATTTTTGAGCTCGAAGAAGTTGCAGGGATGGCCTTCTAGTCCTAGTCAACAAGCTGCCTTTTAGGTTAAAATTTTTCGCCTTCTTCGAAAATTGTGATTGAGGTGTCATTCGATTCGAATGGCATTCTAGATAGTTTTTGAGAAAATGCTAAGCCTCGCTTACCGCAAAATTTATGCAATAGTTATAAACAATTAAGCAGTGAAAAAAAAGGGGTTTGGTTTTTCGATTAAGAACATGTAGGGACAGCGAATATTTAAATTTTTGGACAAAATACTGAGACGCTTTTGACCAAGTAATTTTTGCAGACAAAAATCATTAAACTTGGCAGGAGTATGTTAATAATAGTCTTTCGTAAATTGATTCTTCTATTTTTAAATTTAATCATTGAAAAGAAAAAAAATAAATCAAAATGATGAAATAAGTAGGTAGAATTCGCGCGTAAACTGCCTTATTTCTGGGGCCCATCATATTCAAGTAAATAAACTTTACTATAAAGAAATAGTACCATTCATACTTTTACAACCAATATAATCCTTCAAGATTGATTGGCGAATTTTTGGTTGTCTTTACTTTAGTTTTAGATTACTTATAAGACAGTGAATTATTAAAATGCACAACTGAGGTTTTGAATAGAAAAGCAAATTATCAACAAAATTTCATTTACTATAGTAAATAAACTCATAGATTAATTTTTTGAACAAAGTGTTGGGAGTTATTACGGACAGTCAGCCTGATAATGTGTCAGTGCATTTTATGTGTTTCAAATAAACAATCCGGATATATTCAATTGGCATTTGTTATCACTAGTCCAAACAAAATTACCGACAACAGACTTTGTATTACATGCTCTTAATATCTCAAAAAGCTTATTTGAGATAATTTAAATTTGAAAAGATGATAAATATACGTTAAATAAAAAGTTAAGCATAAGTTGTAAGTTGATAGTTAAATTAGTTTATAAGATATTTAGACATATAAAAGTGTTGAAAAACATTTTCCGAAACATTTTCTTGGCAACAAATGGTATAAATTAAATAAATAATTGGGAGCTCAGGAAGCTTCAAATTTTGGCTTAATTTGTTGTTTAAATTAATAAAGAATGAATGTCTTAAATTTTTTTTCTTTGTATCTTCATTAGTTAAAAAGTTATAATAAAAATTAAAACATAAAAAACCAGGTCAGAGCATTTGAAATTAAATTCTAATCAGAAAAATTTGAAAGTTCAATAAAAAGTATAAATAAATTTTTTTTTTTCAAAAAGTAATATATCAAAGTTGTTTTTGTTTTTAATGAGAAAAGAAAAAAATACAAAGAGATAATTAATCTATATATATATATATATATATATATATTTTTTTTTCGTTTTGTTCGCTATAGTTCAGAGAATGGGTTTAGAAAAATAAAAATTTTTGAAAAACTCGAAAGTTCAGCTAAAAAAAAAAAAAAAAAAAAAAAAAAGTTAATTGCTGTGCGTTCGTCTCACTAAAACTCAAAAAAGGCTGGACCGATTTTCAAAATTGTTGTTTTTTGTTTTGTTTGCTGTAGTTCAGAGATGATTCCTCAGAAAAAAAGAGAATTTTTTTTGGAAAACCCAACAGTTTAGCTAAAAATCATTATCATCAATCATCACCGAATAATAAAAAATATATAAATAAATTGCTGTGGGCAAGTTCAGTCTCGCCAAAACTCAAAAACGGGTTGGACCGATTGAAAAACTTTTTGTTTTGTTCGCTATAGTTAAGTGGGATGATTTAAAAAAAAAAATTAGGGAAAACGGTTGACCTTGAAGGCCATCCTTGCAACTTCCCGCTAATTCCATACCCTCCCCAGGGCGCTTAAAATTACCACTTCCCTTTTTGAATTCTTTTGAGCTCAAAATCTTAATCAAAGTTCAGGATGTAAACAAACGATTTTAAAATTTTCAAACTGCTATAACTTTTGAATGAATTAATCGATTTTCACGCATTTGGCAGCGATAGATGTAGTTTTTTAAGCTTTATAAATAATTCAGATAAATAATTCACATAAAAATTGATCTGATGAAACATTTCGGAGTTATTACAAAAAAACACTTTTTTCGATTTTTTTCGACGATATCTCACGAACGCATCAACCGATTCTGATGCTTTTCGTGGTGATGAGTTTTCGAGGTCGATCGGTTCAGCCACTTGGAGATATTATTAAAAAAATGAAAACAAACAATTTTTTCACTTTTTGCGATTTCTCGAAATCTACCGGTCCGAATCGGTTTCAACTTACAGGAAATCTAAGTTTGGTGAAAGACCTTTTTGAATGACACCAACTGCGATCAAGCCACGTTCAGAAGTTATAAGAGGTTTACACACACAATATCATCATTCATCACACACAATACACACACACACACAGACACACACACAGGGTGTACAGGGCATCATCGTAAAATAGTCAGAAAAGCTTCTTAGGTCTTCAAAACGTCGAGATCTGTTGTAACCTCGATTTTTCAAAACAGGGGTGAAAACAATAATCTTCCCGATTATTTTCGAAAATTTTCACCGATTTTCTTAGCGATGAAGTTAAAAATTTTTGAAAAACGCGAAAGTTCAGCTAAAAAAATCAAAAATTATTAATATTGTGTTGGAATCGCTATTGTTACGCTTGAGCCTCAAGGTTGCAAGAGAGTACCAAAATTGTTCGATATATAGGAAGATACGTACAAGTATACTGCAGAGTTGTACTATTTACCTATTCAGTTTGTCGGACATAACCACAAATCTCAAGAAGAAACGCAAGAAGAATGTTTGACATTACTTTTGTTTTGTTCGTGTTTATTTTTGTAATGTTTATATCTATCTATCAATGGGGTATTCCATACCAAATCGACCACTTTTGAACCCGACCCCTTTAGATTTAGCTGAAACTTTACGATTCTTTTCTACCCTTCAAAAGACATTTTTGAGAATTTTTTCAAATTTTTTTATCCAACCCAAAAAAAGTTGTGAATTTTTCAAAAAAATGGCTTTTTTATTTTCAAATAGCCATAACTTTTTTAGGCATTGACCTTTGGGTACTTTTTTCCTTTAATAAATTTTTGTTTTTGAATGAACTTTTGGAAAAAACGCAAAAAAATTAAATATGATCAATTTTATAAAAAATAATCGGTTTTTAAGCACAATCGTTATTTTTTCGAAGTTGGTGACAATTTGTTTATAATTTTTTTCTCAAAAGAAACTTCAATCAATTTGACAACTATTTCCGCTCATCCCGGGCAGGGCCGATTTTTTATATTTTTTAATTAAAAAAAAATTTTATTTTAGAAAATTTGACAATTTTTTTTCAATTAAATTAAAAAACAAATTAGGAAAACAATTGACCCTGAAGGCCATCCTTGCAACTTCCCGCTAATTCCATATCTCGACGCTTAAAATCGCAATTATGCCGTTTTTGAGCTCTCTGAGCTCAAAAATACAATTTATGTGTTGTTTTGAGCTCTCCGAGCTCAAAGAGATAGGTTTTATATGCTTTTGAGCTCTTCTAGCTCAAAAAAGCCATTTTTTTGAAAAATTCATAACCTTTTTTGTCAGGGAAGCTTCCTATGACCTTCAAACGTCGAGATCTGATGAAAACTCGATTTTTGCAAAACGGGGTGAAAACAATAACTTCCCGATTTTTGAAAATCTTCGATTTTCTTAGTGGGAAGTTAAAAAATTACAACATATTCTGAAACGTATTTGAGCCTTTTTTTTATAACAAGTAGCATAAATCTAAGATTTTTTTATTTGAGCGCCATTCTTACCCGACATTACCAGAAAAGAGGTTCGTTATAGAGTAAAATCCTTCTGGAGAATTTTCTACTCTTTCTAAAATTCAATTTATTGAATCGCACGTTAATTTCCTTACTTACAAGAACTGAAAGTCTCAAAGCAACATTAAATTTCTAAAGAAAATATTCTTTTTAAACCAAGTAATTTTTCTTCAGTTCATTTAATTTTTAACGTGATAAGATTTCATACAACTTTGCGTTCTTGAGAAAAAATAATTTTTGAAAAAATTAATTATAAATTTATAATACTTAAAATTAGCCGACGTTCAACAATTTTTGATTTTTTCCATCAATTGAATTACAAGTAAAAAATTAGGAAAAACGGTTGACCCTGAAGGCCATCCCTGCAACTTCCTGCTTATTCCATACCTGGGTGCTTAGAATTGCACTTATGCCGTTTTGAGCTCTTCGAGCTAAAAACAGTTAATGTGTTGTTTTGAGATCTCCAAGCTCAAAGAAATAACTTTTCTATGCTTTTGAGCTTTTTGAGCTCAAAAAGTTTAATAGAAGTTTGATAAAAACACTATTTTTGCAGTTTTCAAACCGCAATAACTTTTGAATGAATAATGAACCGATTTTCTCTTGCGGTTGGCAGCATTCGACGCAGTTTTTAAGCTTCATAAAGATTTTTTAAGTTTGAATAGATCAAACAAAGAAATTTCGAGATAATTCCGAAAAAACACTTTTTTCGATTTTCTTTCATATGAAACTTTTATCAGACTTTTGACTTGAAGAGCTCAGTAAAACCTCATAAAGATGCAATTTTAAAGCGCTTAGATATGGAATTAGCGGAAGTTGCAGGGATGGCCTTTAGGGTCAACCGTGTTTTCCAGATTTTTTGTGATAAGCGAGCGTTAAGAGACGTTCTGCACTTTTCTGATTTTCAAACTTATCTTTCACTCTCCGTGTAGAGTAATAAATTGATAATTCCGTGAAACTTTTTAAAAAATTTAATTCATTCAACTCGGGTTCATGATTTTCTTACAGTAAATGCAGAAATAAAAGAAAGAAAAAAAAATTCTGATACATGAGTAACTTTTTTTTTAAGCTTTTATGAAAATGTAACAACACGATAGAACTACAATTTTACATATAAACTATAATTGTTAAGACAGTAATAAGAAATTAATTTGTACATCAGTTTAATACTTTTGATAATCAAAAATTTTATACATTTAGAAGTTTACGATGCCTGAATAACTTTAAGAACGGCTGTAATTTTATGTGATAAAAGTGTAAGAGACGCTTTTGTAGGGCGTTGAATTCTCTACAAGAATATGCTATGAAGTTATTTATATGAGGTCCGTAAGGTCATGTGGGGCAAGAGTACGCAGTGGGTAAGAGTACGCAAACCCATTCATTTGAGTCCCAAATCCATGGGGTTGCGCACTCTTACCCGCTGCGCACATTTGCCCCACATGATTCTATGCTGAGCTAGAAAAATAAACAAAAAAAAGAATTTTTTTCCCATGTTATTTAAATGGGAAATGGAAAATTAGAGACAGACACCTCTAAATATTAATATTAAGAGCTCCGCTTTGAACAGGTTTCTGTTCTCACCTTCGTGCAAGTTTTCAGCCTGTTTTTTCGTAGAAAAAAAAAATCGCCTAAAATTGACACACCCTACTAGGCACACATAGTAAAATTCATTGGAAATTTTTCACCGTGTGAAAAAATTTTTTTTTACAGTTTTTCTTAAATTTTTCGAAGTCCATCAGTCCGAATCGGTCCAAACTGTATTCAAAATCTAAGTTTGGCCAAGCCCATTCGAATGGCACAAACTGCGATGGAATCGGTCTAACCGTTCAAAAAGTTATAGGAAGTTTACGATACTCTACACGCACACACACACACACACACCACACAGACACACACCACACATACACACACACCACACAGACACACAACACAGACACACACCACCCACACACCACACACAGACACACATGCACGCACGCACGCACATACATAGTGACACCCTCGCGGGGATAGTCAGGGAAGCTTCTTGTGACCTTCAAACGTCGAGATCTGATAAA
This sequence comes from Cotesia glomerata, assembly GCF_020080835.1. Lineage (NCBI taxonomy): Eukaryota > Metazoa > Arthropoda > Insecta > Hymenoptera > Braconidae > Cotesia > Cotesia glomerata. The sequence continues at coordinate 25,588,515 of NC_058161.1, read as the reverse complement.
AACTCAATTTTTGCAAAACGGGGTAAAACCACTAACTTACCGATTTTTTAAAATCTTCGATTCTCTTAGCGGGAAGTTAAAAATACTTGAAAAAAATTGCACATACAATTTTTCAAATTTTCTACATATGAAATTTATTCTTTTAATTTTTTCAATAAAAAACAATTATTAAAATTTTTAGATGACTGCTAATTTAATTTTCATCTGAATTTTTATTTCCCTCTTTGTCTAACGCTTTAACTTCTTCAAAGTGACACACTGATAGAAGGATTTTTTAACATTCAAGAAGATTTATTTGTATTTAAGAAATCATTTCTTAAACATCATTTCTTAGTATTTAAAAAATATTTCTTAGTATTTAAGATATATTTCTTAGTATTTAAGAAATATTTCTCAAATACTAAGAAATATTTTTTAAATACTAAGAAAGGATGTTTAAGAAATGATTTCTTAAATACAAAGAAATTTTCTTAAATATTAAGAAATCCTTCTATCAGTGCACAGAGCGTTACATAATTCAAATTACGCGCGAAATCGATCAATGTTATGTGCTATTTATCTTATATTGCCTACATTAAAACACTGAGAGAGATATAAGAAAATTTTATTGTAGAAAATGATTGAAAATTTTTTCAATTATTCACTCTATGTTATTGATTTCATAATTTTAACCATTTCTCAGGAACTGAGTGACCAAGAACATTTCATAAAATCCCACCACAACCCAGCATATGACCACGAAGCATTTCTTGGCGAAGAAGCAAAAACTTTCGACCAATTGACTCCTGAAGAAAGCTCCCGCCGTCTTGGATTGATAGTCCACAAGATCGATAAGGACAGTGACGGATTCGTGACCCAGGAAGAGCTGAAAGACTGGATCCGTTACACCCAGCAACGCTATATCCGGGATGACGTTGAGCGTCAATGGCAGTCTTACAGCACAGATGAGACGGAAGACAAGATTCCCTGGGAAACTTACAAGAAAATGGTCTATGGTTTCATGGAGGAGAAAGACTACGACCCAAAAGTTCACGATGGCGACGACAATTACTCTTACGCGGTGATGTTGAAGCGCGACCGTCGAAGGTGGACCGTCGCAGATCAAGATGGTGACGATGCACTAACCAAAGAGGAGTTCACTGGTTTCTTGCATCCTGAGGAACGTGAGCACATGAAAGACGTTGTCGTTCTTGAGACACTTGAGGACATTGATAAAGATGGAGATGGAAAGATTTCGTTGATTGAATACATAGGTAAGTTTTCTTCTTTACAAAAGTAAAATTCATACGAAAACTTACATAACTTTTCAGTTTAGGTTACTGGGTGTCTTAAATCTTGTATTACTTATTTTTTGGTTAAAAAGTACGTGATTTTTCAAGACAATGAAAGCTTACGTAGCAATCGTGCATTATTTGAAATTTTTTTCGCCTTTTGTCTATAACTATTTTTATTGTTACACTCTTGTTATAGTTCATGCGGCCAAAACAATTTCTGTACCATTAGATACATAATTAGATGTAGACTAATCCTTGAATTTTCAAAAATTCTTTTAAGTATAACAAAAATAAAAAGAATGTCAAAATAAACCGAAAATTTCCTTCTTATCCAGCAGTATGAAAATGTGTGCAACTTGGAAACACAATAACTCGAAAAAAAATTAATTATTTACATAGTTTTCTTTATAATGGAGTCGTTTTGTCAAAAAGATACTTGGGACCTAAATGGCTATCTATTAACTCAGTGTCGTTTAATTACAATAAATAATTTTTAAAAAAATGTATTTTCAACGCGCATGTGTTATTATTTCAGCTTATACTCAATTTAGTGAAACATTTTTTTTTTATTTAATTTTTTCGATTTCTCAAAATCTACTGGTTCGATGTCCGAATCATCGTTGATACAATAAAGAATGTTCTCGAGCGAAGAATGTTGCTTACTCGAACCAAGTTCAGTAGAGTCTCGAGCCAAAAAAGTTTTTGTCTTGAACTCCCCGCAGGTCGATGAAAGTAGAAAGGAACCCTACTAGCACGGATAGCTTAGTGGACAGTGCTATAGACTTATAATCAGAAAGATCTGAGCTAATGTTATATCGCGGACAATTCGAAGTTATTTTTTAAATTAATCAGTAAACAGCTCGAAAAATTTATTTTTTAGCTCATCAAACGTTTTTCTCAACCTGACGAGACACTAGTCTTCAGCCGTGAAAGATTTCTCGGGTTGACAGCATTATGTTTTAGAGCCGAGAAAAACATGATAATCCTCAACAATGCTCTGTTCAAAGTTCAAACAATTAATTCTATTTGTACGATTTATTTTTTGTTTCAAGTTGTGAAATTTTTTTGAAATCTATCAACTAACAATCTTTAGTCGCGGAAGGTATTCATTGAGCTGAAAACACACTAATTGCCCCAACAAAGTTTATTCTCAGGCCATAGAATTAGTTTTGAGGTCAATAAAATTATGATTTTCATGACTATCACCAAGGAAACCATTTCTGGACAAAAAGTTTTGGCTTTAATCAAATTGAAATTTTTCTCTCGTTTGAGAGAAAATTCTTTGATTTTATTATTTTCTCTTTAAACTTGTTCTTTTTCTACCCGTAACAATCCGATACTTTCATAAGAATAATTAAATATATTAAAAAAACGTGTATGTACAGGTGATCTTTACAGACCCGATGACAACGAAGAAGAGGAGCCAGAATGGGTGAAAAATGAACGCCAGCAGTTCGCTACGTATCGCGATAAAAACCAAGATGGATTCATGAATAACGAAGAGGTTAAGAGTTGGATAATTCCTGAAGATTTCGACCACGCAGACGCCGAAGCCCGGCATTTGATCTACGAAGCCGATAGCGATAGCGACGACAAACTCACCAAAGAAGAAATCCTCGCCAAATACGACATCTTCGTCGGCTCTCAGGCTACCGACTTCGGCGAAGCTCTCGCGCGACATGATGAATTTTAATTTATTATCTACTTATCCATGTATTATTATTATTAATTATTATTATCGTCATATTAATGCCATTGATTTTTAGTGCAATTAGAGTCATGTCTATCAATTTTTATATTAAGAACATCAACTACTTTACTATGACATGAATTTCCCGTTATAATTTTAATTAACGTTAATCATTATTGTTAAGTGGAGCATTCGATCGAAGTTATAATTTATTTGAAATATTGTATAAAAAAAAAATTATTTTCGAATTTGTTTGAATGGAATGAATGCACAAAAGATTTATAAATATATATGAATATATATTTTAATAATCTGAACTGAGATTTAATAAATGAACAAGTTTTCTTGTAAATTTTTTTTTCTTCTCAAGTTTTTATCAATTTTGTTTGAAAACATTTTTGTGTGATAATTTTTTTAAATTTATTTTAAAATTTTAACATTTGTTCTTTTGTACACAATTTTTATAATTTTAAAAATGAAAATAATAAATAGTAAAAAAATATGAAATGTTCACAAATGAAAGAAAAAGTACCAAAAATCAAGAACATCAGATATTTAAAATCAATTTGATTATAAATTTTAACTAATGGATGTTGATAATTGCTATAACGTTATGTCACTAATCAATCATTTGATTCTGTCAAAATATCAATAATTGGTTGAGAAATATATTATTAAATTAAAATGAATTCTGCAGTCAAAAGATTAATTAATAAAATGTTAAAAAGGAATTAAGGGGTTAGGGGTAGTCAGAATTTTCAAAAAATCAATTATTTTTTTTTTGCATTTTCGTTATGTGTAATATCTCAAAAATATTCTCTGAAAATTTCAAGTCGATCCAATAATTAGTTTTTGAGTTATTCGACAAATAACAAAAAGAGCTCGGGTACTTCAAAGCGCTCGGGAGCAGATAGCTAGCGGCAGCTTCAAAGAAACCCCCTTTTAGGGTTCTATTGTCATCCTATTCTGGAATTATAAAAGCAGATCACTTACAAAAATACAACGATAAATAAAAAGGAATGTATAGGCCATATTCAGAAGCAGATGGGGACTCGACAGCGTACTTTGAAAACTAAACAAAAAGGTCTTGGTGGTAGAGGTAGGCTTACAGGAAAAGTAATAGACAAATTAACTGTGTACTGTGGTTTATCAATACGTCGTCATGGCGATTCTATTGAAGATATGAAATCTGCTATTGTGGTAACTTTTACCACTACGGTTCGACTGATGAAAATCCGAATCATGATATGTGTCCCAAAAGCGAAGATTCTTGGTACTCTTACCAGCGCGCTGAAGCAAGTGGAGAGCTTGATACTTATACTCAAGATTATTCTCCCTTACCTCCTGATATTTTTAAAAGCTATTAAAACCGATTTACGACGATCTCAGTAATGATAATTTACTTTCAAGATGTGTAGGTGGATTCAATCAAAATAATAATAGAGAGCTTCAACCAACTAGTGTGGAAAATATGCCCAAAACCGTGAATACTAGTTCTACTATCGTGCAAATTGCTGCATACATAGCTACTTGTATATTTAATGAAGGTACAAAATTCATTATTAATGATTATGGATACCCTAGGACTTAATTGTGGGTCTAATTCCCATCGGTATGCTGAAAAATTGGATGCTGCACGTGTGAAAGTGGCAGATCAGCGCGCCAACGACAACACTCGGGAAGGCAGAATGCTTCGTAGGCAACAGCAAATTGATGTTTTGGAAACTTCCACAATGGCTGAAGAACTATTATATGGCCCAGGAATAGATGACTCGATGTAAGTAATTTAATAATTCGTATTTCTGTACGTGAATCTAGTGTGAAACTTTTAACTCGTTTTTCTCAAAAACTATGTTTTTGAACTGGTGACAACTGTAACTCGAAAACCTGGCTCCGTAGATTTTAATAAAATTTATACAGCTTTTTAGAATACATAATAGACTCGGGCCTGATCGAAGGATTTTTTTTTTTTCAAAAATTTCGATTTTTAAGACCAATTAACTGTTGATTATTTCCAAAAATCTAGACAAAATTTCCTGAGGCCGCCATTTTGTTAATTTTTGAAAAAAAATCCTTCGATCTGGCCCAGGATTATCTATTTATAAAACTAATTTTTTTCATCCGATTGATTTTAGATGAATCTCCAAGGACTTATGATTGTCACCGCAAGGACGCTTTTTGGAACTGGGTCAACACAGACAGCTATAACTTTGGAAATAAAATTTTTTTTTGAAATTTTCGTGACTTCAAGTCAAAACATTGTATAATAATGCCATATTACTACTTTTGTAAAATAACATGATTTAATAGCAAAAAAAATACTGAAAATTCTCATTTTTTCGGGCCTCTGACTACCTCGAACCCCTTAAACAATCTTAAGGGGTCATTCTGGTTTGGAATTTTGAAAAAGAATTTTTTTACATTACTCGAAAGTACATATATCTAAAAGTATTGTGTTAAAATTTCTAAGTGATTGAACCACTGTAGCTATACTATTATACGATACTTATGTGGATGTTCAAGCGGAAAAATTAAATTTTTGAAAAGGCTGAAGGGGTTTGTATGGTGCCGGTATCGCTGATTGGCTGTAAGTAAGATTTTTTTCATATAATTATAAAAACTTTATACGCGTTTATCTCAGAACTATGATTTTCTGGTTGACGTATCCACAGATTCGGTAGAATCTGGCGCCAAGTTCCGTTCAAATCTGCTGTAAACGGAGCGCCAGACTACCGACTGTGTTTACTGTAAGCAGAACGGTATTTTGAGATTGCAAAATTTTATTTAATTCTACGGTACTTTTTTTTCCTAAATTGTATATTATAACAGTAATTCATACTTTATTTGACTGTTATTAATTAATTATATTCACTTATAACAATTAATCTACTTGAAATTATTAAATTTAATCAGCACAAACTATAGCAACGCAAAAATTTCGATCCTGACTTTTTTCGATGGTCAAAGTGATTTGCCACAGACTAAATAATTCGAGAATGCATAGTAATCCTTCATTAGATGGGAAACTACAGTTAAAAATAGATATTTCACAGCTTGCATCTATACCCGCCAGGGTCCGCTGGAATTATTTTTACATAAACTGTAGTTTCAAGGGGATAGTTTGCTATAAAAAATGCAACCAACGCGAGATTTAATTAAGTTGGTACCAATTGTAAATTTTTATTATAATTACAAAAAATACTAAAATCCGAACAAAAACAGTTTCACTGTAAAAAAAATCGCGCCAAGTCCACGTTCATAAGACTATTAAGAAAAAAAAA
>NC_058161.1:25503002-25582170 GCF_020080835.1 Cotesia glomerata | reverse complement strand
TTCAATTTAAGTTATTATTGTCGACTGTTGATACTTTTTTCAATTTATCTCGTAGTTGGGAAAATTAAAAAAAAAAATTAAAAATAAATTAATTTTTAGCTTTTATCATCAAATGACTTTCATCTGTTACAAATCTTATTTTTAGATAGATTTCTTGAATTTCTATTTATGGTAGTTGGTCTCATATCGTTATTTGCAAAAATATAATAAAAATAAGTTTTAGGACATTCTTGCCTTTTAATAACGTGTTTTCGATATTCAAACAAGAAATCTACCTATCCATGTCGGGTATTATTGAATAGCGCTTTTTTTTATTGAAGTGATCAATTAAAAAATAAAATGTCAGTTCATTGTGAAAAAATTAACTTTTACATGTAGTTTGTGTCATCAATAATTATATTTTAATACTATTTTACCTATATTTTAAAATAAAATGTATTTTCGTTATCTAATTATTATTTATGTTAATTGCTATATATTATTACGGATTGAATGATTTTAAAATATATTCTCAAGGACTCTACTCAAAACATGAACCAACCCTCAAAATTGTCGAGTGAAAACAATTCTAATAGTAAGCGTCAGATGAAAAAGAGTGCGTATCATAACTTCTGAAAGTTAAAAAGGTTGGCAATAGCCTAGTCGGCTCGGTGCCCGCTTTTCGAAAGAGTGGGACCCGGGTTCGATCCCGGCACGCACCAATATTTTTCAGTGATTATAGATAAAAATATGTGCGTTACGTTGCCAGCCTCTGAACGTGGCAGAGATAGCCGGGCGGCACACATCTGACTTGAGCGATCACCCATTTTAAGCACCAACTTGAATGAGTGACCGCTCTAGTCAGCGTTGACTAGCGCGAGGGATCTCTGTACACTAGGAAGAAAGGGCCTAATGCTTCAGTGGTCGATGAAAAAGAGTTTCTTATCAATCACTGTAGACTTAGCCCAGCTCCGACTGTACTATCATGGGTTTTCTCTGTGGTTTCCCCATGATTTTGTTCCAACAGCCTGAGAGGCAAGGTGCAGGGTAAATACGGTACAGAAAGCACAAGTCGGACCACAGCCGCAAAAATAAAAGCAGGAAATTCGATAATAAAGCAGGAAATACAGGTTGAGGATATAAACAATTGTAAAATGTAACAGAGTTATTAAAATAACTGTACATCTGGAAAAACAATAAAAAAAAAAAAAAAAAAAAAAAAAAAACTTCTGAAAGTTCAGAGAACAGTGATACCGATAATTTAGACATCACTAATCCAGTAAATGAAGTATCTAAAAATAGAACCGTAAGTGAATCAGAGAAACGTTCAAATATTAAAATAAAAAAAAAATAAATTATTTTATCTTTAATTTTTTTTAATTTTTGAGGAGTCGTTAACTACAAATAAAAAGAAAACAAAATGCGATGACTTGGCAGTATTGAAGAAAATTCAAGCGTTAAAAAAATCAAAGATAATTGATTCCGACTCATCGGATGATAATTGTGACAGTCCAATTGATCATGAAAATATTGTAGAAAAATATAAAAAAATGAAAGAAGCGGTAAGTACTTAAAAAAAAGAAAAAAAAAACTGCGAGCTTATTTTATAACAATCTTCTATTTTAAGCTTTAAAAAATGTCGTTAATTTTGTTGATTTTGAAAATGAAAAATCTGAAAATCGGTTGACCGCGCAGGCCAACTTTAGATTTTCCCGCTAAGTTTGAATTTGAATTACCCTAGAATGTTTTTCGGTTAATATTTAAGCTTTTCAAGCTCAAAGCACAGTTATTCACATTTTGAGCTCTTCGATTTATTATTTATTTATTAAACAACTATAACTTTTGAACGCGTCGTTCGATTTTTATTTTTAAAAAAGCATTTGACACAGTTGTTTAAGCAAAAAAAAATGTATTCATAGTTTTATTATGATTTTTTCGCATGCTTTAAAGTTATTTTTAAAAAGCGTAAAAATAAAATTTTTTTTTTTTTTTAATTTCTTCGGAATAGCTCGATGGATTTTAATTAACTCTCAAATCCAATCTTTCAATTTTTTTCAGATTTCGAATTAAAAAAAAAATGAATATGTTCTTCGGGACAATAACAATACTCATGACAAACGCAAAAAAATAAAAAAAACTAATTTAAATATAAATTCTCAGAAATCTATTAATGAAAAAGACAAATTTGACCGTAAATCAAAAAAATTATCTATAAATACAGTAAGTAAATAAAAAATAAATAATTTTAACGAAATCTCAACACGTTGATAATCTAATAACAATAATCGTAATCTAATAATATGTTAAAAATCTCGTTATTGAGATAATCGTTTTTCGTTGAAAATTTAAAAACTAAGCTAACTTAATTATGTCATCTAAAAAATTTATGTAGACAGTCTTATAGGGTAATTATGTTAATAAGAAAAAAAAATCTATGGTATGAACATAAATATGCATTCATAACAGTCCACTGTTTTTTAACCTTTTTATTTTGCAGTTAAAAAAGAACCAATTCGTCGACTCTGACTCAAATTCAGAACAAGATCGTTTCAGCTCTTCAGAAAAAGAGAATGATTTATCCGATTCATCTCAGAGACAGCAGAATATGAGTAAATTCAAGAATAAATTTATTTTTAGTATTATTATTATTATTATTAACTTACTTGCATCTAGAGCAGATCTAATCAGCTTTTGAAATTAATCGGAACAATAGTCTCGAAGTTATTCGCTGAACAACAAATATTTTAATTTTTAAATTCTATATAATTTCACGACAAAATATTTTAGCTGCATATTTTAATTTGAGTTATTAAGATATAATATACTAAAATAATTTAATTTTCTATAAATTTGGCAGTTGATAATAATGATTCACGAGCATTAAACAGTGAAGATTATTCGAACGAACCTTCAACTAGTTCTTCGTTCAACTCTATAGATCCTGATCAGGAATCCCATCCAGATCATCGACCTGAAACTGGTGCTCCACTGAGTAATTATAATATTATTATTATTTACAAATGAGATATTTTAGAGCTGTTTTATTTCTATCATAATTGCTAGACGATTTGTATTATTAGGCGTTGGACCTCTGTCAAATGACGGAAGCTCGTAAAGTTTACTATGTATTTTTCTACATCTTTTGCCGCAAAATGATACAAAATATTTTTTTTTCTAACCGAATGAACGTGTCGAGAAATGTTTAAAAGAATAAAAAAAAAAAGTTTTAGTTTTCTCGGTAAAAATTTTTATACTTATTTATGAAACAGTTTATAATTTATTGTTTCCACCTTCAGCAAAAGTATAAATTAATCGCTTATTTTCACACATTTACTGAAAAAAACCCTTAGCTTATCTCACAATATTGATATTGTCAGTGACCCGGCACTTTGCACTTGAATGTCATATATTGTAACCATCGATAATTTAGTATACTATAAGACAGAAAAATCTCGATAAAATTGCTGCGGTTAATCAAAAGAAAATTTTTTTTGTAGTTAATTTTAATATAAAATTTTAGAAAGATATTAATAATAAAAATGTGATCTTACTTTATAATGGTCTTATTATACATTTTATTAGAAAGTCTCTACATCAATATTTTTTCTGATCTAATTCTATCATAACAGATTTAGGATTTTTTTCTAATGATAGTAAAACATTATTTTTACCTATACTAAATTGAATAATTTGTGACTTATATAGATTAACTTAAGTGTTATATTTTTTTATTTATTTTTCTTCTAGTTTCACTTGAATATATTGGTTTTGTGGAAGATTATTTACGCCATATTAAATGGTTCTACGAATCACAGCAGAGAAATGGAGCGCCGAATAATTCTTCTGTCAATCGACTCAGTCAGGTTATTGATGATGAAATAATATTTATATCTACATATAAATCCGCAAAAACTATAGTAGTTGAGCTCAAAGAGCGTCAGGCAAAATGAATACATTGATATAAAAATTTGTTGATTTTTAATAAGGCTTATTAAATGTTAATAATGATTTTTTAATATCAGATGATTTAATAAATATTTAGTTACAGTTAAAAAATAATTTATCAAGACTATTGAGCAAAAAGTAAGCATATAAATTTTACTATAAAATTTTCACGATCCCATAACTTCTATAAAAATTCCATTAATACCGGGAATATTAATAATTTTTCATAAAAATATAGAAAATGATTTTGTTAATAATAGAATAATGATCATAATAGGTTACAGAAAATTTTGTAGCTGTAAGAAAATTTCTAGTGCATAGTATCTTTATTATAAAAGGTTATGGCATTGATTTGTTATGAATGATCTTCTTATATATATTTATATAGTAGTGAACTCAAATCAGTTTGAATTGTTTTTAATCTTTTCAAATTAGATTTCTTAATCAAGGTACATAAATATTTTTTAACAAATATAAAATAGTTGTCGTAGCAATCGGATGTTCTGAGTGTTTACAAACGTATTACGTGTTATTAATCAATCAATTAATACAATCCAATTTAATTATTGTGTTCAAAACAAAACAGTGAGTGAGGAGATAAAAAAGTTAATAACAAATCCAACGAGTCCTCACCCGTGAGGTACTCCAAAAAGTAACCATGGAGAATCCTAACCTCAACGTCAACAACAACAAACCAAAGAGCTCACAACAGACCCAACAGTCCCAAAGACCCTCAAGTTCAAGAAATGTTAATTATGCCAACATAACAACAAAAGACAGTTTCCCAAAAAGAGAGCAAGCAATAATCGTTGAATCTCTAGACAATGTAAATATTGAGGCGTACTTAGACGCGATGTCAACTATCGTTAAACCTACAGCCATTCGTTTCATTTCTAGAATTTCTCAGAACCGCATTTGTATTTATCTAGAGACCACTCAATTAGCAGAGGAACTAGTGGAAAAAAAAGCATACTAACTATAAACAACCAACAATTGCCAATTAGATCCCTTATCGTAAAAAACAAGAGAATCGTACTCTCAAACGTATGCCCAACTATTCCTCATTACATTATTGAACAAGAACTTAAGAACATTGGAATTGAGCCTCAATCTACAATAACCTATCTACGAACAGGTACTGCCAACCCCAAGTATACTCACATCTTAAGCTTTAGAAGACAGGTTTATGTATCTCCGACTGATGAGAAAAAACTCCCCGACAAGCTTCAAATCAATTATGAGGACATCAACTACTGGATCTATCCTACCTGTGACTCGTTCAAATGCTTTTTGTGCAAAGAAGATGGACATTTGGCAAGAAACTGCCCTACAAATAATCAAAACAGCCAGCTAAATCCTGAAAATGAAGAAACAGCACCAACTGTCACTCCTAACAGCGCAACACTCCAGTTGCAGGCTGATTCGGAAGTCCAAATAGCAAGTCAAACCCAGAACAACATTCAAGTACTAGCCTCTTCCCCAGATACAATAATTCAGCCCACTCAGATAATATCTGAAAACCAAGAACACTTTAACCTTCCTAAGTTAAACGAACCAGAGTTACCAAAAAGACCACATCCACCAACATGTTCGACCATTTCTTCGTTGGATATCAAAGAAAAGGACCAAGACATTGAAACAGATTCAGAATTCGACACCGAATCCACCACCTCAGAAGCGTCAAATTCCAATACCAAATTAAATTACAATCAAGAGTCAGCTAAAAATATAGTCAAAAAAAGGAAATTAACAAAGAAAGAAGATTCTTACGATGCTGCATGGAATAATGTTAAGGAAAATGTAAATAATCAAGACCCACCAGGTAACTACGTCCTTACTATCGATCAGCTGAGACATCTAATAGAAAATACTAAGGGCAAAACAGATATAAGAGATACAGTAAAGCTTTATTCAGAAGATGTTGAAAGTATAATGCACATGACTGAGGCAATGCGACCATTTATGACCAGATCCCTCAAAAACCAATGCACACGATTTGTTAATAAGCTAAAAACACTCTTAGTATAAACAAACCTTCAAATGGATATAATTCAGTGGAATCTGAACGGATTTTACAACAAAATAGAGCAACTAAAACTTCTCATCCACCAAAAAAACCCTTTGTGCCTGTGTCTACAAGAAACTAATTTTATTAATTAATGATCACTGTGCAAATTTAAACAGTTATATTAAATATTATAAAAACAGAATAGTTGCAAATAGAGCGAGCGGTGGCGTTGCTATATTTGTCAAGTCCCATTCAATCCCAGAAGAAGTCCAGCTTATAACAGATTTAGAAGCAGTAGCAGTTAGAATAAAATATCCAGCCAATATCACTCTCTGTAACATCTACATACCAAACAGTAAAGCACTGGAGATAGAAGAATTATCAAGAATCGCCAAACAGTTACCTAAACCTTTTATTCTTCTTGGAGATTTTAACTGTCACCATGAATTCTGGGGATCGGACTTTCAAGATCCCAGAGGAATCCAAATAGCAAACTGGTTAGACAGCAATGAAAACTTAATATTAAGCAACACAGGACAGCCAACTCATTTCTGTGCACGCAGCGGCCGAACTAGCTGCATTGACTTAACAATAGTTGACAAATCTATAGCATCAGATGTCAGATGGTTTGTACTCGAACATACTCACGATAGCGACCACTTCCCTATAATCATTAAGCTTCTAACTCCAGATGACTATACTTCGTCAGATCACACAGAAAAATTTCTATTTGAAAAAGCAGATTGGGATCTTTACCAATCCAAAATAGACGAACTACTTCAAAGGCTCCCAGAACTTGATCCTAGAGTCGAAACCCCCGTCGATGACATAACAGCAGAATTCTCATCTATTATCCTTGAAGCAGCAAAGTTAGCGATTCCAAAAACCAATAACACAGGTAAAAAGAAACAAGTATATTGGTGGAATGATGAGTGTAAAAAAGCAATCCTCGACCAGAAGAAAGCTTTTCGTTTATACAAAAAATATGCTTACACCGACCAGAGCGATGAATTAAAAATAGAGTTCAAGAAAAAGAGAGCTATAGTCAGAAGAACTTTAAAAAACAGTCGGCGGAACTCTTGGAGGGAATTTGTTTCATCTATCAACAACCAAACTCCAGCTACAGAGGTCTGGAACAAAATACATTGTCTGAACACTGGCAAGAAAAAAGCTTTTAGCACTATTGTTTTGGAGAAAGATAATGGCAAATTTACCGCTCATCCAAAGGAAACTGCAAATATGTTAGCAGACTCATTTGCATTAAATTCAAGCTCCTCAAATTATGAAGATAAGTTTTTAGACTTTAAAAAAAGAGAAGAAACCAACTCACTCTTCGATACCCAGGATAACAGTCTCCTTTTTAACAAAGAACTGTCGATGCATGAACTCACGAGAGAACTAGCAAAGCTGCGTAACTCCAGTCCAGGTCCTGACGGGATTCCGAACATTCTTATAAAAAATCTTTCAACCAGTGGACTTTGCTACTTACTTGACTTGTTCAACTTGATTTGGCTAAGACAGCTCTTTCCCAAAAATTGGAAAGAAGCCATAATAGTGCCAATCTTGAAGCCAAACAAGATTCCAAGTGACTGTAAAAGCTACCGACCCATCGCTTTAACCTGCAACATTTGCAAACTTATGGAAAAAATAGTCTCCAAAAGATTAAGGTGGTACTTAGAAGCTAACAACCTCATATCTCCGTGGCAATATGGGTTCCGACAGTTCCGCTCGACTCAAGACCACTTAACCAATTTTGTCACCCAAATATGTGATTCATTCATAGACAACCAATCCCTCATAACTACATCCTTGGATATCGAGAAGGCGTATGAAATGGCATGGGCCTTCAGACTCCTGCGCATTCTGGAAAAAAAGAATATAAGAGGAAATTTGTTAGCTTTTATTAAAAACTTCCTAACGAACAGGAGGATCCAGGTTAGAGTAGACCATACTCTGTCAGACAGCAAGATAGTTGAAAATGGTCTTCCACAAGGAGCTGTTTTAAGTGTTATCTTATTCTTAATAGACATTAATGATGTGCTAGACCTCATCCCAGCTCCTGTTAAAGGAAACCTCTTTGCAGATGACCTTATAGTATACTGTAGTGGCAAGAATTTAAGACACACAGGGGAATTAGTTCAAAAAACTCTGGACTCCCTTCAGGGGTGGTCAGATGAATGTGGGTTTAAATTTTCAAAAACCAAATCCGAATTCATAATCTTTGGCAGAGGAAGAAAGAAAAGAAGCATCACACTTCAATTGGGCGACCACAAAATAAACCAGGTTGATCATATCAAATTACTAGGATTATATTTCGACGAAAAGCTGAGTTGGAAGGTACACTTAAAAAAACTTATAAGTGTATGTAGGAACAGAATCAATCTACTCAAAGTAATGTCCTCAACAAAGTGGGGGGCCGACAAACACTCAATGCTTTTAGCATACCGTGCCATAATAAGATCCAAGATGGACTATGGAGCTGGCCTCTATGACACCGCAGCAGGACACCGATTGAAGGAACTGGATAGTATTCATAACCTAGCCCTAAGGCTTAGTATTGGAGCACACAGAACCAGTCCGATAAATAGCATTCTCGCAGAATCAGAAGAAATGCCACTGCATCTAAGGAGGAAAGAAATTTTATTAAAGTTTATGATAAGAGCCCAAGCCCAAGAAGGAGATCCAGCATTTGGGTACACAGAAAAGAAGCCAGTCACCGATCTTGAATACAGACTCAAGAACATTTCACTTAAACCCCCTAGAGTCAGATTCAAAATCGAAATAGATAAACTTGACACCACTGTTCCCAAAATGGCCCCCAGAAGACAATCTGTTTCCCCACCATGGAATATTCCCACCACATATACCGATCTTGAACTAGCAGAGATGCAAAGGAATACTACTACTGAGCAAACATATCGCAACCTTTTTCAGGCTATTCTGGAAAAATATCAGAACTACACCGCATTTTATACAGATGGCTCTGTTAAAGAAGAGAGAACCAGTTGTGCAGTCGTCTACCTTGATACAAAGTTGGGTTTTAGGCTACAAAACTTCAATTCAATATTTACTTGTGAAGCCACAGCAATCTCGAAAGCATTATCTATTGCTATTGACAACCCTGAATTGGGCCATATTGCGATATTCACTGACTCTATGAGTTGTTTATCAGCTCTGTCAAATACAGAGAACACTAATCCGATTATTCTCAATATTCAAAAACAAATAAACGTTCTTACCATCAACAACAGGAGAGTCAAACTGATCTGGACACCTGCACATCAAGGGATACTAGGGAATGAAGAGGCTGACCGAGTGGCAAAAGAGGCAATTAATAATGACATAATTAGCAATTCGATGGCCACCACAGCTAAAGAAACCACCAAACATTTAAAGAGCTTAATGAAATGTCATTGGAAAAAAATTTGGGAACAATGGACAAGAAATAACTCGCCAAAGTTAGCTGAAGTCAGAAAAGATCTCCTAGACACTCAACCAGTGGACTCTTTCTGTAGAAGAGACCAGGTTGTTCTGTCAAGATTACGCATTGGGCATACCAAAGTAACACACTCCTACCTAATTAGTAAAGAACCCAAAAAAGCGTGCGATTTCTGTAATATGGAACTATCAGTTAAACATATATTGACCGAATGCCAAGGCCTCGACATCTTCAGAAACAAGACCCAGCTCCCGAACAACATCAAGGATTGCCTCAATTCGACAAGTGGATGTTATCGTACTTTAATATTTCTCAAAGAAGCCAAGTTAATTGAAGAAATATAAAACTACAATTGTTTGTCCTTATTCTTTATATTATGTTCTGAAATTCTCTCATAATTGTTAAACTACCTATCATATGTAATCGGTTAAAGTGGTCGTCAATGACCTTGTAGTTACAAGGCGACCTTAAATAAATAAATTAAAAAAAAAAAAAAAAAAAAATATTTGTCGATAGTTAACAAATAGTTATCAAATTAAAATAGTATATTACACACCTAGGGAAGTAAAGTAAGAAATGTCTCAGATCACATGTAATTGTTGGCCGAGGCGAAGCCGAGGTCAACAAACATGTGATCTGAGGCTTTCTTATTTACTTCCCGAGGAGTGTATACTATTTTTTTGTCCGACGAAGGCGGAAAGCGGCAACTTAGTTTAGCGCAGCGGGACGAAAGTTGCTACTTTCCGCCCGGAGGGCAAAAAAAAATATTAATTCATATTTAATATATGCGTAAATTGTTTCCATAAATGCATTTATTAGTAGTTAATTAATTCTACTATCAGTGGATATTTTTGTAGCTAAAAATAATATTTATCATTTTTATATAGTTATAGATTATTTACAATGATGGGAAAAACTGTTAACGGTTAACCCTGCAGACCATCCCTGAAACTTTTCGCTATCCTTGAGCTCAAAAAGCTGACATATTTGTCAATTCGATAATTTTGCGTTTAAAGCTTGATAATCGAGTATTTGTCATAAGAACATTAGTTTTAAAATTTTGAATTTAGATATATCCGCCAAGTAATATTGTTATCGTTAGGGAAGTATTGCGAAAAAACAAAACTTTCATTACATATTAGTATTTTCCCTTTCATCCAACTTTTCTGAGCCTATATATAGTTATCCCAAAAAAGTTTGGTAATTGCAATTCTAGGTTCCCATCGTCCAAGTGGAAAAAAGTGAGATTTACACAGTTATAGACCTCTGCATTTTCTGCGCAAGAGTAAATAAAAAAAATTTCTGTCCACGAACTTTGTCATGATTATTACGATTTGAAAAAGAGACTTGATAAAGTATTATAAAATACTTCTGCTTCTATAATCATGTTCGAATCTAGCGAAAGCTTGAATGAAGATTCTTGTTCAAGACTTGCCCAATTTTTTTCAAAGAATTTTGTCAATTACTCTCGTCAAGAAAGTAGTCTAAAATTTATATAACTAGGGATATTGTATCCGGAGGCATTACACTTAAAACTATTATATTTTTTTACTTATAAATTCTGAGTCTAAAGATTGCTTGTATTGTTTTCTTAGATTGAATTATTACCAGGATCTAAAGAGTGGATTAGTTCCACATACTTGGAACAAATGACGGTACTACATTACTCGTGCCCCAGTGAAATGGCAAGATCATTGATGAAAAAAATTATTAGCGAAAAAAAAATTAATTAATATGACAATAAGAGGTGGGAAAAATAGAAGAAAAATTCCCACCCGTGTCTTCAAAGCTGTTCCCATAATTATAGGAAATTTTCCCAGAATTATGGGAATTCACATAGTCATTTTTGATTTCCCATTTAAATAACACGGAAAATTTTTAACTTCCCGCGAGGAAAATTGAAAATTTTCAAAAATCGGGAAGTTATTGTTTTCACCACGTTTTTCGAAAATCAAGTTTTCATCAGATCCCTGACGTTTTGATATGCTAGGAAGCTTCCCTGACTATTTCCTCGATGGTGTCTGTATGTCTGTGTGTGTGTGTGTGTGTGTGTGTGTGTGTGTTTTTTTTTTTTTTGTAGGGGGGGGGAATCCTTTTTACGGATTCTAGGCATAGCTGTTTGGCCTGGATATGTGGCGACTCGACGCAGCGTCATACTAACTCGACACTAACGCCCCTACCCACTAAACCCTAAACCCCTTTTCCTTCTTTCCTCTAATCCCTCATGAAAACCGCCGTCAGGCATTACTTCGTGAAGGGAGGATCTAGCTACTGCTCTTCCTTCTGGTGGCTAAGGTGTGAACTATCTTCCTTCTATCTTCTGCTATTTGCTCTTTTTCTTTCGGTGGAACGCAAGTCTTTAAGGACTTCTGTTGCAAACGTGTTGGTAGCGTTCCAGGCAGCTTCTGATGACAACATTGCTTCTACTAGTGAATCTGGTTGCATTCTCTGGTTCAGGATCCTCTCCAGTTCTTCACGCTGTGGATCGAAACGAGGACATACAAAGAAGACGTGCTCCGCGTCTTCAGCAGCTCCTGGGCAGGACGGGCACTCCGAAGAGTCATCGTGCTTAAAGCGGTGTAGATACTCTCGAAAACACCCATGTCCCGACAACATCTGCGTAAGATAGTAATTGACCTCACCGTGATTCCGGTTAAGCCAAATGTCGACCCGAGGTATGAGACGGTGCGTCCACCTACCCTTCTCTGCAGCATCCCATTGTAGTTGCCATCGGCCTATGCTCTTCTGCCGTTCTTCAATTCTAAGTTCTTCCGGACTCAGTGCAGTTGACCTTTTTCGTTGGTAAAGGGCCCGTCTTTCCTCTGCTAGAACTCTAAGAGGTAGGGTTCCAGCAATGACGCACACTGCTTCTTCTGATATAGTGCGGAAGGCACTAGCTACTCGTAGGGCACTCAGTCGGTATATTGGTCCAGCTTTTCTCCATGATTCTTGGGTTTCCAGTGCATCAGCCCAAATGGATATTCCGTAAGTGAGCACTGATGTGACTACTGATGACAATAGTATCCTCCTGCTCTGCATTGGGCCTCCGATGTTAGGCATCAGCCGTGCGAGACTAGCCCTCACTACTGACGCTTTGGCACTGACATGTTCCATCTGCTGTTTGAAGTTGAGTCGTGCATCCAGCATCACTCCCAGATAACGGATAAATGGTTGTGATGTGATTTCTTGTTCTCTGACTCTCAACTTGATGGTTTCTACCGTTTTTCTGCTGGTGATGAGCACTGCCTCGGTTTTATGCTTGGCTAGTTGCAAGTTCATCATGTCCATCCACAAATTGACTCGTCTGAAAGTAATATCAAATTTCTATCTCTTCGAGGTGCTTTGCGACAATCACGACAGCTACGTCATCCGCATATGCTACAAGTTTGACTCCCGTAGGCAATGCTATTCTCAGGAGGCCATCATACATGATGTTCCATAGCAGAGGACCTAAGACTGATCCCTGTGGCACTCCTCCGGAGATTTCGTACACTTCCGTACCATTCGTCGTGTCATATTTCAGGAGCCTGTTCGTGAAGTAGCTCGCTACTATTCTGCGAAGGTATCCTGGTATGTTTTTTTCTTCTAGAGCCCGTATAACGCAGTCCCAGTTAGCGGAGTTGAAGGCATTCTTGATGTCCAAAGCAGCCACCAAGCAGTATTTCTTCTTTCCACCTTTCCATCTCGTTCCGGCGATTGCATCCTTGGCTATATCAACAACCAATTTGATAGCATCCAGAGTTGACCGTCCTTTTCGGAAACCAAACTGGTTCTCTGCTAGGAGTGGATCGACTAAAGCCTCTATTCTCTGATGAATTATGCGCTCGAATATCTTGCCGGCCGTGTCTAACATGCAGAGTGGTCGGTAGGATGACGGTTCTTCCGGCGGCTTTTTCCCCTTCGGAAGTAACACTAGCCGTTGCTGTTTCCACTTCTGGGGAAAAGTCCCTTCCTTCAGGCATGTATCGTAAACGTCCAGGAATAATGTTGGTGCTGCCCTAAGGATTGATTTCAGAGCAATATTAGGAATTCCGTCCAATCCCGGCGCCTTATTATTCCCTACTCGATTTCCTGCCTCTATCAACTCGTCCAACGTGATAGTTGGGATGTCTTCAGAATTGAGCTGCTCCAACTTGCAGGTGAATACCAGCTGTTGGGGAAACAACGTAGTAACAATCTTCTCTAGGAGTTGTGGACACGTAGGTGATGGCATTGGTTGGCATTTCAAGTGGGTCATAACCACCTTATACGGTCTGCCCCATGGATCTTTCTCGACTTCTGCGACCAGTTCCTTCCAGCAACGTCTTTTGCTTTCTTTGATGGCTCTGTTCAGTTCTCGACGGGCCTTTTATACTCTGCCAACAGCTCTGCGGAGTTAGATCGTCTGTAGCCACGCTGAGACTTTCTTCTTTTTTTAAGACACTTTGAGCGTAGAATGCTAATGTGATCGTTCCACCAGTGCATTGAAGGTCTTGAATTTATGCGACGTTTCTGAGACATACTAGCGTCGCAAGCCTGGGTGACTCTTCTCATTAGGTCCTTGGTCTTCTCTTCAGCAGTTTCTACGATGATCGGATTGCAGTCTAAGGCTACTACTAAAGCAGTGGGGTCGAGAGACTTAACTTTCCACCCAACCGCGCTAGCGCTCCTGTTGTCTCTTGTTAGTTTCTGGCCAGTTGATATTTCCCATAGTATCGCACTATGGTCGCTGGCTGTATAGATGTTCAATACTTTCCAAGAAAAACCTCTTCGAGCTAAGCAACTGCTGACAAATGTAAGGTCGACAGTTGAGTTTGCCTCTCCTTTAGTATACGTTGGCGTGTCACCGGTATTAAGAAGGATCACGTCCAGAGTGGCCATTGCCTCGAGAAGTGCTTTTCCACGTGTATTAGTGAACTTGCTGCCCCAGTCTGTTGCCCAGGAATTGAAGTCACCAGCTATTGCCACGGGAAAGTGTTTTCTTGCGTCCTCAGTTAGCCGATCAAGGAAGTCTTCAAAATGGTCATTAGAGAGACTAGGTGGTGCATAGCAACTGTAGAAGTGGATGCCATCTACCCATGCTGCTACGAAGCCAGCTTTTTTATTGTTGACTGTTCTCTGAAAAGGACATTTACCGCAGGACCAGATGACGGCTTTGTTAGTGCTGTCAGATTCCCAGGGTTGGTTACTCAGATGTCTATAAGGCTCACTTATAAGTGCTACATCTGCCTCTAATTCGCGCACAGTTTGCATGAGCAGGTCATGCGCAGCCTCACAATGATTGAGGTTGAGCTGCACTATCTTCATGTTCTTGGCTTCGTTATCTTCTGGAGCGCTTCTTGGAAGATGGGGCATCTGTTCGTGCCTGCATGGTGAGCCGCCTTTTCTACGCCATGCCGTTCAAAGCACAGTGCACATTTAGCTGGATTTTTACAATCAGCAATTTTGTGTCCTTCTTTTCCGCACCTTATGCAGAGTTTAGACCGGTCGACTTCGCTTTTGCACTGCGATCCGAAGTGCCCAAAGTGCCAGCATTTGAAGCATTGTATGGGTCTCTTCGTTGCTCTCATTCGGCAATTAGATCAGCCTATCCTTATTTTGCAGTTTCCCTCCAGTAACTTTTGTGCTGCAGCTGCTGGTAGTGACACTGTGACTGTCTGTGTACCCCTAAAGGCTTTACGGATCTTGATTGCCTCTAGTGGAATTTCACAACTTTCTCCAGCTTCCCTCTTTAGAGCGGTCTGAATATGCTCTTTCGTCGTGTCGTCATCGACATCTCGGATCTCGATGGTCTCCTGTGGCCCTTTGCAAATCACTTTGGCCTCCTCTTTAAGGATGTCCGCGATCGTCTTTTGCAGACCTTGGCCTTTGTCAGTGCTCTTCCTCGAAATCGTGATCAACAAGTCCCCACTTCTGGTCTTGTTGATCTTATCCGCAGTTGAACGAACCTTCTCATCTGGGACGTCCTGCTTTATACGACGCAGAATCTCGGCATACTTTGTTTTCTCGGCCGGGCGGATGATCAGTGCGTCGGGTCTGATCCATTTGCGTGGTTTTTTCTGCTTAGGCTCTGGTCTGGGCTCCTTCGGCGGCTGTTTTGAGAGTTGCTCTCTAGCTAGCCTTCTCTTCTCCTTCTTAGACTGTACTTTTTCCCAGTCAGTCGTCTTCTTGGGTTCGTCGCCCTGCCCTGCCAGTCGTTGGAGAGGGCTTTTTTTCAAGTCCTTCTTCTTTGTGACTTTGTCGGTTGACTCTGGCGAATCTCGGTCCTTTCTCTTTCCAGACCTTGTGTCAGTTTCACCCTTGTCCTTAGCAGCAGATTCACCGTCACTGTCGGCTCCAGTGTCCATTGCTTCTTCCGTCTCAGTTTCAGTTTCAATGCGGCGTCGTGATGACTGCCATTCCTCGTCCAGTTTCTTGAATCTTCCAAGAGCATTGACCACACCGGTTGTCTTGGTCTTTATCTCCTTGTGGATATTGACCTTAGTTTGGACAAACTCTTGCAGCTCAATGGTTAGCTTCTCAAGGCGCTCCAACGCTTGCGTTCTCTTCATGTCAGCGCTTGCTTCAATCGCTGCTTGTTGAGCATGAAGCCCGTTTCTATTCATGTTTGTTTCCTGTAACTTACTCATACTTTTTTGATTTACCAGCGCATCGTACGGAGTGGAGCGGGTTTCCATAACTAGGAACGGGTGTACCCTCGGAGATAGTACTCCTACCCCAGTTCCCTGAGGCCTAGCCGACACTTAGCCAGTCCCGGAATACACGGACGGACTAGACTCGCTCGGAGCGGTGAAGATTCCGATCTCTAACACTCACTGCGTACTTTCTGATCAAGGCCCGAAGTGGCTGGCTCCTGATCCACTGCTGCAACTTACACCTCGGTAGAGCAAGCTCACATCAGCTGTGGCCTGCATCGTCGGAAACTACGATACAGGTTCCGGTCACTCCCAGTGGGTCACAGCAGAGATCGATCGTCTTGTTAGGTCAGTTAGTGCGACCAACCCATTAAAGGGGAGTTTTGTCCACGGGAGCGTATTTTGTTTGGTTATTTTGCTTGGCTCCTACCCGCTGTACCTCATCAACTAAGAGATTAAGTGTCATCCAAGGACAGCGAGCGTTCTCCCATCCGCTCGGGGAGACGCGCCCGGTAGCAGTATCTCTTCTGCCCCGAGGTGTGTGTGTGTGTGTGTGTGTGTGTGTGTGTGTGTGTGTGTGTGTGTGTGTGTGTGTGTATGTGTGTGTGTAACGGCTTGACCGATTTGAACGAAATCAGCGTCAATCGAGAGTTTTTTTGCCCCAATATATTTTATGCTCTTCACGGTAATTTGGGCCAGTAGATTTTGAGAAATCTCAAAAATAAAAAATTTGAAAAACTGTTTTTTTGGAATAACTTTCAAATAGCTTCGCCGATCGATTTCAACATATATATATATATATATATATATATATATATATATATATATATATATACATATATTAGGGCGTTTCAAAAAAAAAAAAACAATTTTTTTTTTCTTGGAACCAGGCTCAAAAGTTGCGTTTGGATGCCAAAATAGGTCTCTGAAAATATGAGCCCTTAATATTAATATTAAGGTTGTCCGCCGCGCACTTTTTGATTTCTCATAAGAATAACACAGGAAAAAAGTTTTTTTTTCGTTCTGATTTTTGTAACTAATGAACCATTGATTGCTTTGAAATTTTAATTAAATAT
Organism: Cotesia glomerata; assembly: GCF_020080835.1. Classification (NCBI taxonomy): domain Eukaryota; kingdom Metazoa; phylum Arthropoda; class Insecta; order Hymenoptera; family Braconidae; genus Cotesia; species Cotesia glomerata. The sequence continues at coordinate 25,565,109 of NC_058161.1, read as the reverse complement.
TTTTGTAGAGAATTGAACGCTCTACAAAAAAGCTCTGATATAATTTTTTGATTACTCAACTCATTCAAAAGTTATTCAAGGTCAAAGTTTAATTCATAATCAATTTAGTACTTTTCTTTATAATCCTCCGAATTTTATTAGTTTCAAGGTCTTAAAATGAATTGAAATTTTATTTTTAAGGTCTTCAAGCTTAAAAAAAATAAAACTATCATCTTTGGTCATTGAAGATTGCAGTAATTTTATTGAAAAATCATTTTTAAATAGATTGCACATAAAAATAAGTTAAATTTTATTCATTGCCTGAAGAGTTATTCGTGTTTTTGCGTTTTCTTAATTCAGACCAACAGACAAGTGAATTTATTTAACATATATCTTTTGTGAGGTAATTGTTGTATTCCTCAATCAAAGCAACACCTCGTTCAGCTACATCATTAGTGACTTTTAACGTATTGAAATATTCTGAACATTCCTTATATGAATCATTTCTGCACCATGTTGAAATATCATCCTCCAAAAAATCGCATGGCAAATCGAATTTTTGGAATAGTTCTAGCGAATTTTTGGAGACAAAATCACTCAAATCTTTTTCCAATAAAGATTCAAGATCTTGCTCCATAATCTCATACCTTTGACGCATTGGTGTAGAACTTTACCGATTTTGAATTGCCGCAACAATTTTTTTTTCACATCAACAGATACATTGTCGTCAAATAATGAGATTGTGGTAAATTCTTTATTTAAATACCACAAGTGTTCCATCATTTTCTGACAAGCTCGTTGTAACAGTGGCGAATTAATTTTTTTAGAATGAATCAAATTCTTCATAAATTCTAAGTCATTGTTTGGTGCTTGGATAGCAGAAGTTGAATTATACCATACTTTGATATAAATTAAAATTACAAAAATACAAATTCTGCGTAAATTTTTCTTTTCTTGATCTGAAAGTTTAAACTGATCACGAAATAAAAATATTTTCAAGCTGTAAATAGCCTTAGACATCCATCGCGCATGGTGCATGGCACCAGGTCGTTTAAAAAAAAATAATTTCTCATAAGAACTATCAAGGAACACTAAACATAGGAGTAAAAGTTCTCGATAATCATCTCGAGGTTGTGACATCTAAAAAAAAAAAAAAAAAGAAAAAAAAATACAAAAAACAACAAATTAATCAATTGTAATTTAAAGATTTGAAAGTTTCAATAAGTGTAATAAACCATGTGTACCTGTAGGCAGTTGTTAATGAAAGTAACAATTTCAGCTTTTTTTTTCTATTAAAGTATTCGCTACAGTTCATCCTCAATTCCACTTTTATAATTGGATTGATCAACTTTGTCCCAGAATTTTTTTAATTTAACAAATATTGGAACGTAAGGACCCGATGTCGTCTTCCAAAGAACTTCAAAAACTCCTCTCAAAATAATCTCCATTATGTGATGGCGACATGGAAGCCATACTAATTTTCTGCCAAGTTCTTTTTCGATTAAAACACAAGTTCCTTTGTAAATACCTAAATCACAAAAAGATGCCAAGATAAAATCAATCATACAAACTTTATAAAAATTCAATGCATCATACCAGTATTTACAGGTGGCGTATCAAAACACATTGTTTTCACATATGGAGCAACTTCCCACTGATTCAAAGGGTCAATAACAGCAGAAGCTTGTTTAAGAGCAGTTTCGTCGTCAGCTTTTGGAACTCCGAGAAGTTGATCAACCCCAGAAACTGATAAAAGAACTGCAATACGGTCCACAGTTTTCGTGCTTGCGATATCACTGAGAATTTTCTCGTCCCAATGCACTACATAACGGTCGTCTTTGTGAAATTCAGATTTCAGATCCTTAGCAATATCTGACCTAAATTTAATTCGCGTTCGATAAATTGTACTGTAACTCAGATTAAGAGTTGACAGATTGATTCCCACACTTTTGTACGCAGCAGATAAAATAAAAATGGCATTCCTGTGAGTCACTTGTGATCGATCAAGTGCAGCACAGAGTTCACGTGTCATTACATTCAATTTTGGAGTTTGTTTCGGTTGGCTAAACTGACTTTCAAAATCAGATACATCAGTAGATGTATGACTCAATGTTGTTGCTGATAAGTTAGATTGAAATAATGAAGATTTTTGACTTGCTAGAGCCACATTAGCGTCAGGTTCGTTTGTAACTAAAAATAATTATTGAAAGTATATTGCAACAGTAATACATGAATAATTGAAATAGCAGTTGATCTAGAACTTACCAACAGGCTCTACGTCCATAGCATCTTCAGTATTTTCCGCTGAGCTCAATTGAACAATATCAATCAAACCGAATCTACTTTTTGATCGCTGACCTGATAAGAACAACTTTTTATCATCAGTGAGATATTTTTCGACATTTACTTTGGCAATGTCGAATAAATTTGCTATTTTTTGATGGAAAATTGCTTCATTTTTTTTTCTGTATTGCAGACCGTTTTCGTTGAGAAGACTTTTGTAATTTTTTGTCTTCTTCTAATATTGTTTAAAATTTTTTTAACGCATATTTTTTCCCACACAATGGGATGTCAGCCTCAGACCACTTTTTTCGAGTTTATCGATTGTTTTTTGAGAACTTCCTCTATAATTTATTTTGAGAATATTTTTATGATAAAAAAATACCGCAATAACCTCTTCTATTAAGGGAAGTTTACGTCCAATAAAATCCTCCACTGGATCACCAATAATATTGATCAATTTATTCATTTTCAATGTTATCATATAATTCACAAAGAAAATTTAAACTTGAAAATTATTAATATTCACTAATTGCTTACGAGTTTCCACAACTTATGTAAACAAGACGTCTATTAAATAGAAATGTCAAAACAATCAATTAATCTAATGAAATGATGACATTTACACTCAGCGCCATTTGATTATCGATTTTGAAATGACAATTTTAAAATAACTGATTACCAATATCTATAGAGCTAACTGTCATTGATAAATTGTTTTAAGTACTTCGTCCATCTTTATCATACAGCGAAAAATATTGGTTAACAATCCTCAGAAGTCTAATTAGTATTTTAAAAAATATTTGGAGAACATTTTTTCGAAAAACAATATTTTTGCCAAATCATTCAGAAAAACAGCTAAATTGATAATGAATTTAACTTTGACATTGAATAACTTTCGAATGAGTTGAGTAATCGAAAAATGATATCAAAGCTTTTTTGTAGAGCGTTCAATTCTCTACAGAAATATTTGATTGAAATTGCAGAGCAATGTACAGTTCATTAGTTACAAAAATCAGAAAAAATTAATTTCGGCGGATTATGAAGAAAATGGCTAAATTGATAATAAATTTAACTTTGACCTTGAATAACTTTTGAATGAGTTGAGTAATCGAAAAATGATATCAGAGCTTTTTTGTAGAACGTTCAATTCTCTATAAAAATATTTGATTAAAATTTCAAAGCAATCGATGGTTCATTAGTAACAAAAATCAGAACAAAAAAAAAACTTTTTTCCTGTGTTATTCTTATGGGAAATCGACAAGTGCGCGGCGGACAACCTTAATATTAATATTAAGGGCTCATATTTTCAGAGACCTATTTTGGCATCCAAACGAAACTTTTGAGCCTGGTTCCAAGAAAAAAAAAATTTTTTTTTTTTTTTTGAAACGCCCTAATATTTATATATATATATATTATATATATATATATATATATATATATATATATATATTTATATATATATATATATATATATATATATATATATATATATATATATATATATATATATACACATGTGTCCAGTTCGATCTAATTTTCCTTCACAACATTTCAGATTATATCTTTCAAAATTGTCATCCGAAAATGAGACTAACAGAAGACAAGTATAAAGAAAAAATTAGAAAAATGTGCTGCACAATACGAACGAAATACTTGGCCCCCAAAGTTAATAGTAAGGAAGAAAAAAAAAATAAGAATAAAAGAGATGAGGACGATAAAGAAGATGAGGAAGATAAGGAAGATGAGGAAGATAAAGAAGCGGAAGATTAAATAATATCAGTTTATTTAAATTTTGTATCGAAATTATGTTCCGTTGTGGTACAATTCTTTTTCTGTAATTTTTAGACAAGTGGGATTTTTTAGGCCACGAATAAAGAATTATGATCCTTAATTATTTTAGATTGAAAAATTGAAAATTATTTCTCAACTATTTTTACATCGGCTCTTAAATATTAACCGAAAAACATTCTAGGGTAATTCAAATTCAAACTTAGCGGGAAAATCTAAAGTTGGCCTGCGCGGTCAACCGATTTTCAGATTTTTCATTTTCAAAATCAACAAAATTAACGACATTTTTTAAAGCTTAAAATAGAAGATTGTTATAAAATAAGCTCGCAGTTTTTTTTTTCTTTTTTTTAAGTACTTACCGCTTCTTTCATTTTTTTATATTTTTCTACAATATTTTCATGATCAATTGGACTGTCACAATTATCATCCGATGAGTCGGAATCAATTATCTTTGATTTTTTTAACGCTTGAATTTTCTTCAATACTGCCAAGTCATCGCATTTTGTTTTCTTTTTATTTGTAGTTAACGACTCCTCAAAAATTAAAAAAAATTAAAGATAAAATAATTTATTTTTTTTTTTTATTTTAATATTTGAACGTTTCTCTGATTCACTTACGGTTCTATTTTTAGATACTTCATTTACTGGATTAGTGATGTCTAAATTATCGGTATCACTGTTCTCTGAACTTTCAGAAGTTTTTTTTTTTTTTTTTTTTTTTTTTTATTGTTTTTCCAGATGTACAGTTATTTTAATAACTCTGTTACATTTTACAATTGTTTATATCCTCAACCTGTATTTCCTGCTTTATTATCGAATTTCCTGCTTTTATTTTTGCGGCTGTGGTCCGACTTGTGCTTTCTGTACCGTATTTACCCTGCACCTTGCCTCTCAGGCTGTTGGAACAGAATCATGGGGAAACCACAGAGAAAACCCATGATAGTACAGTCGGAGCTGGGCTAAGTCTACAGTGATTGATAAGAAACTCTTTTTCATCGACCACTGAAGCATTAGGCCCTTCTCCTAGTGTACAGAGATCCCTCGCGCTAGTCAACGCTGACTAGAGCGGTCACTCATTCAAGTTGGTGCTTAAAATGGGTGATCGCTCAAGTCAGACGTGTGCCGCCCGGCTATCTCTGCCACGTTCAGAGGCTGGCAACGTAACGCACATATTTTTATCTATAATCACTGAAAAATATTGGTGCGTGCCGGGATCGAACCCGGGTCCCACTCTTTCGAAAAGCGGGCACCGAGCCGACTAGGCTATTGCCAACCTTTTTAACTTTCAGAAGTTATGATACGCACTCTTTTCATCTGACGCTTACTATTAGAATTGTTTTCACTCGACAATTTTGAGGGTTGGTTCATGTTTTGAGTAGAGTCCTTGAGAATATATTTTAAAATCATTCAATCCGTAATAATATATAGCAATTAACATAAATAATAATTAGATAACGAAAATACATTTTATTTTAAAATATAGGTAAAATAGTATTAAAATATAATTATTGATGACACAAACTACATGTAAAAGTTAATTTTTTCACAATGAACTGACATTTTATTTTTTAATTGATCACTTCAATAAAAAAAAGCGCTATTCAATAATACCCGACATGGATAGGTAGATTTCTTGTTTGAATATTGAAAAAAAACACGTTATTAAAAGGCAAGAATGTCCTAAAACTTATTTTTTATTATATTTTTGCAAATAACGATATGAGACCAACTACCATAAATAGAAATTCAAGAAATCTATCTAAAAAATAAGATTTGTAACAGATGAAAGTCATTTGATGATAAAAGCTAAAAATTAATTTATTTTTAATTTTTTTTTTTAATTTTCCCAACTACGAGATAAATTGAAAAAAGTATCAACAGTCGACAATAATAACTTAAATTGAAGATAGTTGTGTGAACTTTAAAATAATTTAATAGATTGAAGCTAACTTTTATGGCTTAAAAATTATTTAAAACAAAAAGCTAAAATTCGTTTATTGAAAATTTTTTTTCAAATTTTTAAAATCACGGAATTAATTAAAAAAATAACTTGTAAATATATATATAATTAAATGAAGTTTGATACGTATTTTAAAATGTACCTCTTTTTCAAGATTGTTATGAGATTTTATGGTCTTGATATTTTTGTCATGGTTTGGTTGCTCCTTTATAATTGAAATTTTTGAATTTACTGCTTTAACACTTTTAACTTTCAATTTAGTCTTCTTCATTAAATCTAATTTTGGTCTTTCATTTTGGTTTGTCAAAACTTTATCTTCAAATATGGTTTTTCCTTCAATGATTTTTAAATCAGCATCACATTTACTGTTTGCCAATTTTTTGGCTTTAGCTTCTTCTTGATCTTTATTTTTAATAATTTCTCCATGCTCGTCGACTTTTATTTTTTCCAAATTACCTTTGTAATCTGTACAAATTAAATATAGTTTTCAAATGACAATTTTTTTTGATAAATAATAAAATGAGTAAATAAAATAACACAATGGTTAAAACATTAAATTTATATATTTACCGCTTTCCTTGATAATTGTTACGCGGTAGAATTTTTTTCCCTGTGGAGCAGTCACTGAATTTTTTGATCCAAATTTAATTAATTTTGATTCAATAACTGTTGCATTGGTAAAACTATGCCAATATACAAGGGAGTATTTTTTCATTTTGCAAATGAAAATGATTAATATAATTGTAATTATTCAAGTTTTATTATTTCTCGATATTGAATTGTAATTAGTAGTAAACAAAGTAAACAACATGAATAAAGCAGCGATCGTAGTTTTACATTAATAAATTCGGTGTGTCTAGTGATCCGACAATTCGGACGAATAACTAATTATTATTCATCCGACAATTTTAAAAATAGTATATAGAAAGGTTAATAATGTTCTTCTTTTTTTTTTTTATTTTAAATTAGTATTTGGATCAATAGGCGATCTTTTAAGACTGATGCTAAGCGTCCGAAAATTGATATTATTAATTTAAAAATAATTATTAATTTAAAAATAATTACAATTTAAAAATAATAATATTAATTTTAAAGTATATATAAATATATTAAGTTAATTAATATACGCTCGCTATAGGCAATTCGTCATAAATTAGGTCCGTTCTACACTAAGCGCTCAAAACGATCGCGCTATGTGTATTTAGATGAGACTGTTGTCTTTTTTAGCGCTTAGTGGAACGCACCCATTGTGTCCACTAAAAAAGTAAAAAAATACCGATACTCATTTCTGCCACTAGGGCGGCATGGTGATCACCCAGATCCTAGTGACGTCACAGAAAACCGTTGAACGTTGCGTATTTGCAAACACACATGCGGGTAAATACTACTTAACGGTGTTCAACATTTATACGTTTTTCAAGAAATAAAATAAGTATTTTTAAAAGTAGTGAGAAAGTGTGTGATGAAAAATTGTTTGAGTGGTACTCCAAATGAACGGGAATTAAAATCGGAGTTAAATCTAAATTATCTAAGCTCCGTAATTTTACTACTGGAAGATAGAGGTTAAGAATTTTCCAAACGTATTAAATTTTTTCTGCAATAAAAAATACAATAAAGGTAATATTTTTTCTTACAATATTAAGTAACTCTCAAAAGTAGTTAATACTCGTTAATTAATTTATATCAAAATAAAATATGTTACTATTATCTACTACGCCATAGTTGTAATTTTTGAATTGATCATTTATAGCATTATTAACCCATTTCGAACACAACATTCTTTTTGTATTTTAAAATTTTTTTTTCATAATTATTAAAAAAATAAAAACCAAAAATTATCAAACAAAAAAAATAAATATTTTTTTTTGTTTATAATTCTAAATAAATGAAGTTAAATTTGAACACTTTTAAATAATTTCAAATATAAATAATCAAATAAATGAAAATTGACAGATGTCATAATTTTAACTTTAAAACTAAAACTTATAGCTATCTGTATTATGAAAATTGATATTTGCTATTGTAATTAATTTATATAATTGTCATTAAATAGAAATGGGTAAATATATACTTTTTCTTTCTTTATATAAATTATTTCAATAATATATGTTTGTTTATTCTATGTAGAAATTATATACGAAGAAGATGCTACAACGAACGACGATGAAGAGCTGACTGAAAAAGATATTAATGAAAAACAAGACGGAGTAAGTGACGAAGAAAGCTCTGTAGACACTGATGAAGAATTGGACGACGATGCATGTGAAAATAATTTAGGTGATATCAGAGTGAATGAAAGTTTTACTTCATTTAAACTATTAAGAAAACGAGTAAAAAATTATCAAGATTTCTCGAATAGTGTTTTTTACAAAAGAGACTGCAAAACTATTAAAAGAGCTAGGAAGATTGGAGTTAAACGACATATAGAAGCTTGCTTAAAATACTATTCCATTCACTATCATTGTATACATGGTGGAGAAAAATTTCAATCGAAAGCAACTGGACAACGGTCATCAAGTACATTTCAAAATGGATGTGAAGCCGGATTTAATGTGAATGTCAGCAAAGATGGAATGAGTTTGTATATAAAGAACACAAACTTGCAGCACAATCATGAAAGAATCAAAGAATTATATCATCATTTACCTCAAGTGAGGAAGATGACACCTAAACTAAAACAAAAAGTGAAGGGTCTGTTGAAATTAAAGGCTAATAAAACGAGAATACAAGATCTTATTTCTAAAGAAACAGGAAAGGTTGTGTTATTGAAAGATATTCATAATTTGAATTACACTGGTGAAGAAAAAGAATAAATTAGAAGTAGTTAAAAATATTTTGGTGAATGAATATAAAGCTGATTGTCATTTCTTGATCGAAGATAATGTTTTCAAAGGACTTTTTTTTGCTACACCTCAAATGAAGTCTGCAATGAAATCGTATCCAGAATATATAGGGATAGATGCAACTTTTAAATTATTAAATATCAGAGCACCGGTATACTTGATCATTGTCGAGGATTCTAATGGTTGCACCGAAATTGTAGGTGTTTCCATTTTAATAACTGAAAATAAATGTTTTATTAAATGGATGATGGACTCTTTTAAGAAGTGTCATCCTTCGTGGGAAAAAATCCAGTGCATAATGACTGATAAAGATATGACTGAAAGAGCTGCGATTCAAGAAAGTTTGTTGCCTCTTAAAGTTAATCTTATCATGTGTGCATTCCACACGCTCAAGACATTCAATAGAGAAATCACGACGGATAAAAGGGGTATTACTCAACAGGAACGAGACGAAAGTAAAAGGATTTTACAGCAAATGGTCTATGCTGAATCAGAAGAACGCTATTTAGAGTTATATGAAGAGTTGCAAAAAATGCCACCGTCAGCTGTAGAGTATTTCAATGAAAACTGGCACGAGTCTCGTAAGGAATGGTCGATCTCAACGGACTTTGTGCAACATAATTTCGGAAATGGCACAAATAATCGTGTAGAATCGTTGAATGCGAAGTTAAAAAAAGATCTTGATATCTACTCATCGCTAGAAGATTTTACTAAAAATTTTTTAATTGCAATGGAATGTTCTCACATTGAAAAAGACCACCGAGCTGCTGTATTGTACCAAAAACAACCTATTCTATTGAATTATGCAAAGGAATCTGCTGAATTTCGTTATGCACAATACGTCACCGCTTATGCTTTCAAGTTTATTGAAACAGAATTCAAAAAAATTAATAATTTAGAACTGGTATATGATCAAAATTTAAATGTTTATCAACACAACGCAATATCAGGTGGAGCAAAGTCGGCGACATCATGTTCATGTGATTGTTTGTCATATTCAGCAATGAGTTTACCTTGCAGGTAAATTTATTTTATAATTCTTTGATGGAATTTTATTATACACTAATTGTTACTTCATTTAATAACCTAGACATATACTGGCAGTAAGGAAATTAAATGAACTAGACCTGTTTGAAGAAAATTTATGTGACAAAAGGTGGACTAAAGAATATTACTTCAGTAATCAAAGAGTATTCCTATCTTCAGATGCTCAAATTCCAATACCAGAGCCGATTCTTTCTTCAGTTAGCTACAAAAAAAAAAATACTATCCGAACACGAAAAGTTCAAAAAAGCAAATGAAGTTGCTAAAAAATTACCAGCTTTAGCAGCTGAGGTGGGATCTAAATCTTATGTAAACAGACTAAAAATATTAACTGATATTCAGGAAGCATGGCAGAACAATGAAGAAGTGGAAATTATCAGGCTAAATAGTCAAAATCAAAAAGTTACTAATAAAACTTCAAGAAAAATTAGGAATACTAATAACAATATTAGTGTCGAAAATGATGATGATAACGATGATAATAATGAGGCTGTTGGTGATGCCAATAATATTCATGATAATGGTGATAATGAGGATGAGAATAATGACAGTGATAGTAATGATGATCTTGATAATGACTTCAATGAACTAATAAAATTTGCCGAAACTTCAGAATCTAATCTTGCTGAAGATACCTTTAGATTTGAAAATAATGAAGACAGTAATACTGAAGATCTTCAAGGGTTTCAATCAACAGTTGGTATCAACAGTGATAGATCTACGTTTGATGTTAATAATAATGAGCAAATTACAGCATGTACTAAAGAATTACAGCAATCAAATCAAAATAATTGTAGACAAGCAAATATAGGTTCGCCAAAATTGATTTTACACGCTGCTCCAAAAGAAAAACAAAATTTTATGACTTCTGATAAAAGTTCTGGGAATAAAAGTAATATATACATACACGCACACGCGTCTACATCAACAGTGTCTGAAAGTATAACAAATACAGGAGTTGATACATTATTGAACGTAATTGTGCAACCGGCTATTAAAAGAAGAGGACGGCCCAGAGGGACTGACAAGACTGTTATTGGATTACTAAAAAAAAAGAAGCCACATAATGAAAAATCTATTATACCTTTCAATCAAAAAGAAATTAATGATCAACGAAAAATAATATTAAAGTGGTTTTTGATAGCAGATGAAACTATAAAAAAAGTACTTGACAATAAACAAAAATTATGTGATTCTGATGTAACTATTGACTATAAGGACTTAACTTATGCTATTCTTGATGATACAAATGTTAATTTATCAATAATTAAGCCATATTTTACTAATCAGGGGTGGAACAAAATTATCAAGATATGTGAATCGAAAAAACTGCAAGAATGGGAATGTAAATATTGTAAATTAAATTTAAATAAAACTCTTGAAGATGATGGAATGGAAAAAGATAAAAAATTTAAAGTCAGTGTAGGGTGTGATTATTGCTTAGAGTGGTACCACCTGAAATGTGCTGGACTTGAAAGGAAACCGAAAAAAAAATTATGGATTTGCACGAATTGTAATAATAGTAAAAAATAAAAGTGCTTTAACTAAGCATTTATATTAACACTAATATGTTGACCTTTTAAATAATATTGTTTGTTTAAATTGGCATTAATATTTGATTATTATACGAAGGATTTATTGAACCTAATTAGAAATGTTACTTCGAAAAAAACAATGCTGTTTTGAATTAATTTTTTTATTATATTTCATAAATGAGCAAATGTATTTACATGTATAGTAATAATAATACTCTAAAATCGATAAATATTATTCGCTATGTAATAATTAAATTAATTGCATTGAATATTTACGTTTTTGTATATAATAATTATTTTTGTTGAGCACTAAATAAGTAGAACATGAAATAAATTTTAATTAATTATGTAATTTATAATTATTTAATGATTCGAATTAATTAATGAATTTTATATTTACAATAGAAGCAATGAGCATGTTTTTATATAATTTATTTAGTTGGTTAGTATATAAAACAAAAAATCAGAAGAAAGTAGTACGTATTTATTTTTCACAAAATTTGATGCACGTACAATGTGTAAAAAGAAACTAGTTTAGTAATTTGTGTAATTGTTAACTTCATATTTACTTTTATTTTTTCGATTAAGAATAGATAAGATAAAATATTATACTATTACAATCAACTGATACAGGCACGTTTGCACGTCTCTAGCCTGGATGCTAGGGAGTGCTTTACTATTTTAATTTACATACAATATTTGCGTAGAAATTAATATTTTTTTTTTTTAACTTTTTTCGGTTTTAAATAATTTCGTAAATATTTTTTTTTTTTTTTTTAGAAAATTTTCAATTATAACTACAATATTTTATGTATTTAAATTTACTTATTCATGAATAATCAGCATTATTTAATATTTTATCATCAACAATTTTCTGAATCTATATGAAAAAAAATTAAGTTGTATCTTGTGTAGACGACAAAAATATTGGCATTGATAATTTTATTAAATTTAAATAATAATAATTGATTGACTTTAAATAATAAACTGTGAAGAGTAAAATAAGATCTTTCAACAAAAAAAAAAATGCCTCTAAACTTTTAAAAATTTTAAATGAATAATTATAGGCATATTTAATATTTCTCTGCGTATAATTTGCGCATTTTATAAAGACGCATCTTTGCTAGTACTTTCTCGAGCTAACTAAAAATGCTCCAAAAGCTGCACTACATCTATAACTTCTAAATCCTCTTTACTATTACTCAAGAATCAAGTAAAGTTTACCCCATGTTTGAAATGAATTGATTAACTTAACAATAAGTGGATGTTTTATCGCTTCGATAATATTTCTCTCTGCTTTGGTATGAGCTGTGTCTTTTTGATTCCGAATAATCAAGACCTTGCACAGGACTTTCATTGGGAAAATACTTCTTTTGTCTCTACTGCTTATTTTTCTTAATTGAAATACTTTTCCGTACCTGACTTCACCCAAAATTCTGCATAGCTCTAAATTCTTAAGACCAACTTTTTCATCGCTTCATCATCCTCAATGTAATAAAAAAAATAAAATAATTCTGTATTTCAAACATTAATAACATCCATATTGTACTTATAGTTAAGCATTTTATTATGGCGTTGTTCAGATTATAATAAAACGTTAAATGTTGATGTTAACACCAGATAAGTCATAATGTTATTAACATTTCCTTTATTTAGACAATAAAAATATTATCATTTGATATCTAACTTGGACTGTTTGATGAATTATGTATAGTTCTCAGTTCATTCAATAATTTACATTAAAATTAATAAAATTATTGGATGTTGAGTGTTGAAAAAATATTTGTTAGTCCAATAATTCTGATGAAAATTATTAATTATGTGAAAAATATTATAAATTTTCGAAAAAATTATTTTTAAGTCGTCCAGTACACAGAGAAAAAAAAAGTACTACTCGTGATAAAAATTTCTTGACCCAAGAATATATGTTCTTGATAATTTTCAGGAATAAATTGTCTTGTCTCAAGAACTGGTCAAATTGATTGAAGTAATTTTTATTTAATTCAAGTGAAACTATTCGTTTATTAATCAGTCAAATCAATCTAAAAAAATTCTTGAGCCGAAAAATATTTTTCTGGACAAAAAATTTTCTTTTTTTTCAATGAATTGGAAATTAAAATTTAAAACTATCGGATACATGAAAAGTATTTATCAGTCCGATAATTTCGAAAAATATGAAATAATTTTCACATTATAAGTGAAAAGCTGATTTTTAAAAAGGGATATTTTTTAAATTGTCGGAAGACTAAAGTATAATTATTCGTTTGATAACTTAGACTAGGATTATTTTAATAGGGAATTTATTTCATATTTTTAAAATTTTCGGACGAATAATTATTTTTAAATTCGTCCGATAATTGAGATTAATATTTTTAAAATTGTCGGACGAGTAAAGTATAATTATTTGTCCGACAACTCAGAAGAGGATTGTTTATAATGGGGAATTTATTTCATATCTTTAAAATTTTCGGACGAATAATTATTTTTAAATTCGTCCGATAATTGAGATTAATATTTTTAAAATTGTCGGACGAGTAAAGTATAATTATTTGTCCGACAACTCTGAAGAAGATTGTTTATAATGGGGAATTTATTTCATATTTTTAAAATTTTCGGACGAATAATTATTTTTAAATTCGTCCGATAATTGAGATTAATATTTTTAAAATTGTCGGACGAGTAAAGTATAATTATTTGTCCGACAACTCAGAAGAGGATTGTTTATAATGGGGAATTTATTTTATATTTTTAAAATTGTCGGACAAATAACTATTTTGATATTCGTCCGATAATCGAGATTAATATAACCTTTTTTAAAATTATCGGACGAATAATTATTTATTATTCATCCGAATTGTCGGATTACTAGCAACAGCCTAATAAATTATTTATACTTATAACTCAATTTATTGAGCTAACAACACACACTATATTACCATAGCAACATTAATAAACAATTTTCTAATTTATTATTTAAAACGACACATGTTGAAGGTCAAATAATTAAATATTTTGTTATTATTAAATTAAAAAAATATTAAAAACACAAATCATGAAAACATTCAGTGAATACTCACGTTCGTCTCAATACCGGATAATGAAATCTTGCAAGAAGAATGAACGCGCAATGTATTCAAGAAATAACATTGGTATTGATTTGTTGTCATATTTTTTTCAAAATATTTATAATGAGAAATTTGTATTTTCTATATTGCGTTACTCATGCTTTAAAGGGGTATCTCAAATTGTACGTCTTTTGGCTCTACAGGAGCAAAAGAGCATGTAAAAGAATTTTTTTTTCCAATTACCTTGAAAGTTTTATGGATGTAAAAACTTACTTTAAACATGAGAAATAGAATTTTTTTGACGTACACCCATTTAACGTTAACAAAATAAAATTTTAAGCCACATGTGCGATTATAACAAAATTTTTATTTTTTTTTTTTCGCTTTTAGAAAGTTTAATATTTTGAACATCTAGCTATGCAAATTAAAAATTGAAAAAAAAAAAATTTCTGCCGACACCAAAACGTCAAAATTAAAATTATAGTTTTCGAAAATTTTTATAGCCAGTTATCCAAAATGTTCATTTTGTGAAGCAAAAAGTGAAGATAAAGAAAATAAAATTTTTTTACGTATCACATCCATAAATATTTAACTTCCCGCTAAGAAAATCGAAACTTTCTCAATAAAAGGCAGTTATTGATTTTAATCCGATTTTCGAGTTTTTATTGGATCTCAACGTTTTGAGGTCCTAAGAAGCCATCCTGACTATTCTCGCCGAGATGTCCGGCTGCGCGTGTGTGTTTGTGTGTGTGTGTGTGTTGTGGATGTATATGTGTAAATAAATTTTTGTCGTACGGTTTTTCAAAATTAATTAACCCATTGAATTCTACGACACGTCATTCGAAAGGGTTTACCAAAGCTTAAATCTGATTAGATTTGAGAGTTAATCAATCGAGCCACTGTAAAGAAATTAAAAAAAAATTGAATTTTTATGTTTTTTAAAAATAACGTTAAAGCGTGCGAAAAAATAATAATAAAACCATGCATACATTTTTTATGCGTTAAAAAAAGCTTCGAATGTTTATTTATAAATGAAAATCGAACGACGGATTCAAAAGTTATAGTTGTTTAAAAATTCACAAAAATTTTTTTTTAAGAGTTTTTTCAAGATATCTTTTAAATTTCTCAATCACTTAACCTGTACTGTATTATAAACCTGTACATTCGAAGTACTCGAAGAGCTCAAAATGTAAAAAAACTGTACTTTGACTTTAAAAAGCTCAAATATTAACCAAAAAACACATTTAAAACTCCTTCAAATTCAAACTTAGCGCGAAGTTCCACAATTGGCCTGCGCGGTCAACTGATTTCAAGATTTTTTTTTTTTTATTTTAAACCGTGTGATTAATTTTATTCTGTGTATTCTTAATCTAAAGTTAATATCAATCTATTTAATAATTTCATAATTTTTCAACACAACAACAAAATATGTTGTACCAAATTGAAAGTAAATTTGAAGTAAATGTTCATGATAATTAACCAGATTAGCATTATAATTATTATTTTTTCAATT
Organism: Cotesia glomerata; assembly: GCF_020080835.1. NCBI lineage: Eukaryota > Metazoa > Arthropoda > Insecta > Hymenoptera > Braconidae > Cotesia > Cotesia glomerata. The sequence goes on along the minus strand of NC_058161.1, from coordinate 25,549,100 downwards.
ACTTTGTTATTGATCCAATAAAAAAACTTTTACTCTGCATTTATCCATTAATTACTTCTGAATTTTCATAATGTTGAATCGTTAAAAACTAGTCCGAAAAATTTTATTTCAATTTAGATCCAAACCAAGAAATTAACGCAGTAAATACTACTATTGCTAATGATGAAGATCAAAATTTTAATAAAGAGGGTCCGAGTAATCGTAAGTAAATGCTGATAATTTTTTTTTTAGTAATTTCAATTTAAGAAAACACTTTTATATACACTTCAGTATTTACTTGAACTTGAAGAAAAATAATCGTACAGCAAATAAAATTTTAGATCTCAGATCCAAAAACTAATGAAATTGAAGTCGCGACTGATAAGCTGAACGCTAATATATATATATAGATGTATAATATACATAGTTAATTTTAAAGCCTCCTAGATAATGATCGATACATTTAAACCCGTGGAAAGAAATGAACGATTACATGGAGTCATTCTCCTTCTACTTTCACATTATTTGAACCCTTTACGATTATCGGAACTGCTTGAAATTTCAGCTGGAAAATTCAAAAAGCTCCCAAAAAATTCAGAGTACATTTTACCCGCTAAAAAAAAACTGAGCTTATCTAGAGTTACCCTTACCGTTTATCTCTATCGTTTCCAGCGTCTCCGAACTGAAATCTCCGGTGGTTCTGACAGTCGAAAGCGTATGAAACGATCAAAATCGTAGGTGAGGGCGACTCCAGGTAAGCTCAAATTTTTTTTAGTAGGGTAAAATGTAGTCTGAATTTTTTGGGAGCTTTTTGAATTTTCCAGCTGGAATTTCAAGCAGTTCCGATAATCGTAAAGGGTTCAAATAATGAGAAAGTGGAAGGAAAATGACTCCATGTAATCGTTAATTTTTTTCCGAGGGTTTAAATGTATCGAACATTATCTAGGAGGCTTTGAAATTGACTATGTATATTATATATCTATATATGGGACATCTTAAATCTGTACAAAATTATCCGACAAAATTATTTTTGATTTTATTAGAAAAAAGATTAACAAGGGCTACAAAACTATCAGCTTAATTATTATAAATAAACAGCCGAATTAATTTTTGCTTTTTCGATATTTGTGTATCTTTTGCCATATAGCATGACAGGGGACTGACTGCCAGGGGACTGATTTTTTTAGTCAAATTGAGAAAAATCAAGCAAACTATTTCAATGCATTCAACTTTTTAAGTTCTCGATGAATGTTTATTTTAATTACAATAATATTAAGACTTATGGATCCAATTTTATAAATAAATTATAATCAAAAATAGCTGCCAGGGGACTGAGTTTTGAAGTGGCCCAGACACATATTTCCAGCACAAACGGTGCTTTGACACTAAATAAAATGCCGATAAAGCGCTAACAGCCCTATAGTTATTAACTTAAGGCTAGTTAGATCCTTATAAACCTTACAAAAGGTAAAATAACACGCTAGAATTTTTTTTTTGGCTTTGAACTTCTGGCAGGGGACTGATCTTAAAATTCTTGGGACAAACTTTGATTTAATGAATTTAATGAAACAAATTAACTTTCAGTATTTTTTATTGAAGAAGATTGTTAGTTAACTAATTAAGTTTATAAACATTATGGAGCAAATTATATATTATTGACGAATAACTTAAAATTTAATCTTAAAGTTTTAATTTTGGGACTGGGATAGCCCAGGGGACTGACATTTTGGTGGTTTACGAATTTATAGCAAAAAAACCAAAATTTATTCCATTTTAGTTTTCAATGTTCCAAATAGAAATGTTTTTTTACTTTCGTAATAAATTTTTTTTAATAACAAAATAACAATTTTTCAAATAAAAAAATGCCTGGGACAGCAAAAAACATCCTTACAGAGAATCACCTATATATTGGCGTTCAGCTAACCTGTCGCAACTTCAGTTACATAAAAACTAGACACTTGGAGCTACAATTTGATGTTTTTTTATTTTCTGTACGACCATTTTTCTTCAAGTTAAAGCTTGTTGAACAACCCTAAAAAATTTAGATTTTTTTCTTGCTCCCTTAATTTTTATGAGAAATGTATCTTATAATTAATTCATGATGATTTTTCAGACATTCATGATTTTATCAATGAAGAAGAGCAAGACGATGAAAATTTATGGGAAACTGAATCTGACTATACTGATGCTTCTTCAAACTATGATAATTACGCATTTAGTTCAGATGAAGAAAACTATGAGTCTGATGAAGAAAGCGATGCTGAAGAAATTGATCAAAATGATGAGAATGTTAACAATGAGTCTCAAAACTCGCCTATTTATGATGGAGCACCTCTCACCCTTGGCGAAAGTATCCTCTCCATTTTAATGCTAATAATTCGCCACAAAATCAATTCTTTACTATTTACAGACATTCTCAAAATCATTAAGCTTCACTGTATACAACCTAATTTATGTTTAAAATCGCTTTACAAGTTTAAAAAAATTTTTAAAAATTTAGAGCTACCAGTGAAGCGACATTATTTTTGTTCTGAGTGTTATGTACGTCTCCATACTTCCAAAGATATGTGTTCAAACTGTCCTGAATCTCAAATTTCATATTTCTTAGAGATTTCATTAATTGCTCAGCTATCAAGATTATTTAAGCGAACTGGTTTTTAAGAAGCTTTACAAGAACGTTTTACTCGACAAAAGCTAAATGATGATAACTTTGAAGACATTTGGGATGGACAAATCTACAGGTCTCTGGCTTCTAATAATGGTTTTTTATCAGAACCAAATAATATTTCTTTCATGTGGAACACTGATGGTGTTGCCCTTTATAAATCGTCTAAATTTAGTATTTGGCAATTTTTTTTATCGATTAATGAGCTTCCATTCCGACTTCGACACCAATTAAACAATGTCTTGGTTGCGGGATTTTGGTTTGGGCTAAAAAAACCCAACGCTAATCTGTTTATGAACTCGTTCAAAATGGAACTAACGAGAATATATCAAGGCATTTTTGTTCGAATTCATGGACATCAAAATCTTGTCAAAATTCGTGGTATGATTATATGCGGAACGTGTGACTTACCAGCAAAAGCTGGTTTTCTAAACATGAAAGGACATATGGGGATCTTTGGATGTTGCAAGTGTAAAATTCAAAGTATAAAGGATGGAAGTTTCCGTGTATTTCCGTATAAAAAACACCTGCATCTGAGAACAACTGCAGAAACTGTTCAGCAAGGCACTCAAGCATTTAACACCAAAAAAGCTGTAAAGGGAGTGAAGGGTCCTACCACTCTTTCACTGATTGTACACAGATTCATTGAGAGTACAGCAGTTGACTCAATGCATTGTGTTTTTTTAGGAATTACGAAACAACTTATGCGGCTTTGGTTTGATCCTGTGTTCAAATATTGGAAAGCATCGGAGTTAAAAAATTGGCTTTTATATTACTCTCTTATAGTTTTGCAACCCGTCATGAATCCTAAGTATTATGATCATTATAAACTTTTAGTATCGGCAATTAGTTACCTTAGTCAAGATAGTATTTCCCAAACTATGATCGACTCAGCATCGACGGCATTAAAAAGATACGTCAGAGATTTTCAAGAACTCTACGGCCGTCAACATATGACTTGCAATTTACATCAATTAGTTCATCTACCTAAAGATGTCGCAAATCTTGGGCCATTACGCGTATTTTCATGTATTTCCTATGAAAACTTAAATGGAGTCATTAGATGTTTAATTCATGGTACTCGAGACCCACAACTTCAAATCGCGAATACTATGCCTATTTTTTCGAACATAGCAGAAATGAAGAACGCCCACATTCATGAAGATAGTGATGTTGCTAATTTTTGTAAACTAAATTATATTTCTGAAAAAATCGCTATTCTTGGCTGTATTAAGAAAGTTAGAGATATGCCGCGAATTATAGCGAAAGTTTTGAATGATGCTGGTCTAAATAATTTTGATGAATGCTACGATTTTAAACGATTTTTTAAAAATAATATTGTATTTGATTCTGAAACTTACTTGCGACAAAGAAAAACTATTTCGTATGTTGTTACATACCAATTAGACAACATCAAGTCCTTTGGAATTATTCATACATTTATTAAGTTAACTACCATCAACCAAAACAACGACATTGATTCGAATTATTATGCAGTAATTTACAAGTGTAAAGTTCTACGCAGCATTGTCAGAAGAAAACCATTAAAATTAGTTTATTTATGTAAAAAAATGAAAAATAACGCGATACTTATCGACGTTTCTTGTTTGCGAAAAGTCTGTTATTTTATTGAAAATGACGATAGTCCTAACTCTTTTTATGTAATTGAACCTGTAAGTAATGTTGAGTTTGAGTGAATAATACTTATATTTATATATATATATATACATGTAAAAAATTTTTGTGTTAAATTTAGATAAACATTTATTAATGTGGATAAAAGATGTTCTTTATGTTGGTTATCTATAAATTACGTATGATAGAGAGTTCATGACATGTTACCTAAAAATCTGAAAAATTTTTATAAAAATTATGTCTCTTCTATAACGTCAAAAAAGTAACAGGAGTATTCGTAATGATATTTTATAAAAGTTCACAAAAAGTTCATAAAATGTTCATCAAAAATATAAAAAATTTTTATAAAAATTTAGTCACTTCTGAAACGTAAGAAAAGTGTCAAATGGTTTTCCAATGCTGTTTTTGAAAGTTCATGAGAAGTTCATAAAAGTTCCTCAAAATAAAAAAAATTTTTAAAAATTTAACCACTTTTAAAACATCAGAGAAATAGTGAAAGGTTTCGTGATGCTTTTTTTATAAAAGTTCACGAATAGTTCATAGAATGATCTTCAAAAATATTAAAAATTTTTATAAAATTTGACCACTTTTAAACCGTCAAAAAAATAGCAGAAGGTTTCGTAATGCTTTTTTGTAAAAGTTCAAAAAAGTTCATCGGATGTTCCTCAAAAATATTAAAAATTTTCATAAAAATGTAGTCACTTCTGAAACGTCACAAAAGTAGCAGGGAGTTTTGTAATGTTCTTTTGGAAAGTTCACGAAAAGTTCATATAATGTTCCTCAAAAATTCGAAAAATTCATATAATGTTCCTCAAAAATACGAAAAAATTTTATGAAAGTTTATTCAGAAAAATAGCAGAAGGTTTCGTAATGCCTTTTTATAAAAGTTCACGAAAAGTTTATATAATGTTCCTCAAAAATATAAAAAAATTTTTTTTTAATTTAGTCGCTTCTCAAACATAAGCAAAGCGTCAAATGCTTTCTCAATACTGTTTTTAAAAAGTTCACAAAAAGTTCACATAATGTTTCTCAAAAATATTAAAAATTTTTATGAAAATTTAGTCACTTCTAAAACGTCCGAAAGGTAGCAGGAGGTTTCGTAATGCTTTTTTATAAAACTTCACGGAAAGTTCATATAATGTTCATCAAAATATTAAAGGTTTTTTTAAAAATTCAGTCACTTCTGAAACGTCAGAAAAGTAGAAGGAGGTTTTGTAATGCTTTTTCAGAAAGTTAACGAAAATATCATATTATGTTCCTCAAAAAAATAAGAAATTTTTATAAAAATTTCCTCACTCCTGAAATGTAAGCAAAGTATCAAGTGCTTTCCCAATATTGTTTGAAAAAAGTTCACGAAAAATTCATGAAACGTTCCTCAAAAATATTAAATTTTTTTTTTTAAATTAGTCACTTCTAAAACGTCAATAAAATATAGCAAGAGGTTTCGTAAGGATGTTTTATAAAAGTTCACGAAAAGTTCATAAAATGTTCGTCAAAAATATAATAAATTTTTATAAAAATTTAGTCACTTCTGAAACGTGAGAAAAGTGTCAAATGCTTTCCCAATGCTATTTTTTAAAAGTTCACAAAAAGTTTATGAAACGTTCTTCAAATATCTTAAAAATTTTTATAAAAATTTAACCTCTTTTAGAACATCAGAAAAATAGCAGGAGGTTTCGTAATGCTTTCTTTATAAAAGTTCACGAAAAGTTCATAGAATGTTCTTCAAAAATATTAACAATTTTTATAAAAATTTGGTCACTTTTAAAACGTTAGAATAATAGCAGGAGATTTAGTAATGCTTTTTTATAAAGTTCACGAAAAATTCATATAATGTTCCTCAAGAATATAAAAAATTTAATAAAAATTTAGCCACTTTTAAAATGTCTAAAAAATAGCAGAAGGTTTCGTAATATAACGCTTTTTATAAAAGTTCACGAAAAGTTCATATAATGTTCTTCAAAAATATTAAAATTTTTTTAAATTAGTCACTTCTGAAACGTCAAAAAAGTAGAAAGAGGTTTTATAATTGTGTTCTCTAAAAGTTCATAAAAAGTTCACATGATGTTTCTCAGAAATATGAATAATTTTTATAAAATTTCGCCTCTTTCAAAACGTCAAAAAAATAGCAGGATGTTTCGCAATGCTTTTTTATAAACGTTCACGAAAAATTCATATAATGTTCCCCAAAAATATAAAAAATTTTTATAAAAATTTAGCCCTTTCAACACGTCAAAAAAATAGCAGGAGGTTTCGTAATTCTTTTTTATAAAAGTTCACGAAAAGTTCATAAAATTTTCCTTAAAAATATGAAAAATTTTTAATGAAATGTAGTCACTTCTAAAACGTCAGAAAAGTAGCAGGATGTTTCATAATGCTTTTTTTGAAAAGTTCACGAAAAGTTCATAAAATGTTCCTCAAAAATATAAAAAATTTTTAAAGAAATTCAGTCACTTCTGAAACGTCAGAAAAGTAGAAGGAGGTTTTGTAATGCTTTTTTAGAAAGTTCACGAAAAGATCATATTATGTTCCTCAAAAATATAAGAAATTTTAATAAAAATTTCCTCACTCCTGAATGTAAGCAAAGTATCAAGTGCTTTCCCAATACTGTTTTAAAAAAGTTCAAGAAACGTTCCTCAAAAATATTAAAAAATTTTTATAAAATTTAGTCACTTCTGAAACATCGGAAAAGTAGCAGGAGGTTTTATAATGGTGTTTTCCAAAAGTTCATGAAAAGTTCATATAATGTTCCTCAAAAATATAAAAAATTTTTATAAAAATTTAGCCACTTTTTAAACGTCAAAAAAAATAGCAGGAGGTTTCGTAATGCTTTTTTATAAAAGTTCACGAAAAGTTCATATAATGTTCCTCAAAAATATTAAAATTTTTTTTTTTAATTAGTCACTTCTGAAACGTCAAAAAAGTAGAAAGAGGTTTTATAATTGTGTTCTCTAAAAGTTCACGAAAAGTTCATAAAATGTTTCTCAAAAATATTAAAGATTTTTATAAAAATTTAGCCACTTTTAAAACTTCAGAACAATAGCAGGAGTGTTTGTAATGCTTTTTTATAAAAGTTCACGAAAAATTTCATATAATGTTCTTCGAAAATATTAGAAATTTTTAAAAAAATTTAGTTACTTTTAAAACATCAGAAAAGTAGCAGAAAGTTTTATAATGATATTTTTCAAAAGTTCATGTAATGTTCCTCAAAAATATAAAAAATTTTCGTAAAAATGTAGCCACTTTTAAAGTGTCAGAAAAATAGCAGGAGGTTCTATAATGTTGTCGTTCACAATTTCACGAAAAATTCATAAAACGTTCCTCAAAAAAATTAAAAATTCAGTCACCTCTGTAACGTCACAAAAGTAGCAGAAGGTTCGTCATACTTTTTTGCGTAACTTCACAACAAGTTCATAAAATGTTCCTCGAAAAAAGTTCATAAAATGTTCAGAATTTGTTCCGCATCGTCTCACAATATGAATTTCCTCGGCGGACGGTTATATGAACTTTTGAGGATTTTTTTTTTTTTACATGGACAGTTCCCAGGAAATTATAGGAACTGTTCCTATAATTTTTTGCCCCAATATATTTTATGCTCTTCACGGTAATTCGGGCCAGTAGATTTTGAGAAATCTCAAAAATAAAAAATTTGAAAAACTGTTTTTTTGGAATAACTTTCAAATAGCTTCGCCGATCGATTTCAACATATATATATATATATATATATATATATATATATATATATATATATATATATATATATATAGCTATATATATATATATATATATATATATACATGTGTCCAGTTCGATCTAATTTTCCTTCACAACATTTCAGATTATGTTTTTCAAAATTGTCATCCGAAAATGCGACTAACAGAAGACAAGTATAAAGAAAAAATTAGAAAAATGTGCTGCACAATACGAACGAAATACTTGGCCCCCAAAGTTAATAGTAAGGAAGAAAAAAAAATAAGAATAAAAGAGATGAGGACGATAAAGAAGATGAGGAAGATAAGGAAGATGAGGAAGATAAAGAAGCGGAAGATTAAATAATATCAGTTTATTTAAATTTTGTATCGAAATTATGTTCCGTTGTGGTACAATTCTTTTTCTGTAATTTTTAGACAAGTGGGATTTTTTAGGCCACGAATAAAGAATTATGATCCTTAATTATTTTAGATTGAAAAATTGAAAATTATTTCTCAACTATTTTTACATCGGCTCTTTTATTACGTTGACGTTTCTTAAATGTTCCGATAAAGTTTAGAGAGAGCCAAGAGCTTTTCTAATGCTGTTTTTCATAAGTTCACGAAAAGTTTATAAAATTTTCCTCAAAAATCAAAAGAATTTTTCTTTAAATTTAGTCAGTCCGGAAACGTCAGCAAAGTGTCAAATGCTTTTCTAATGATATTTTTCAAAAGTTCACGGAGAGTTCCCAAAATATTATGTAGAATAATAAAATGTAGCCACTTTTAAAGTGTCAGAAAAATAGCAGGAGGTTCTATAATGCTGTCATTCACAAGTTCACGAAAAATTCATAAAACGTTCCTCAAAAAAAATTAAAAATTCAGTCACCTCTGTAACGTCACAAAAGTAGCAGAAGGTTTGTCATACTTTTTTGCGTAACTTCACAATAAGTCCATAAAATGTTCCTCGAAAAAAGTTCATAAAATGTTCAGAATTTGTTCCTCATCGTCTAACAATATGAATTTCCTCGGCGGACGGTTATATGAACTTTTGAGGAATTTTTTTTTTTACATGGGTAAGAGCACATGAATTACTGTATGTAATTGATCCGACTAGTGCTCCGCATAGAGATCTTGATACTGATATTATTGAAAAACATAAATTCAAAGTTCGAGACATTTTAATTAATCATTTAGATCACAAGTATCATTCTCAAGTTATTGGAATAAAAGATCCGGTAGAACTTTTAAATACAATTAAAGACCTTAAGAAAACTGAAAGTAACAATTCTTCAAGTACACTCAGAAGACTATTACATAATATGCAATATTATCCAAATAAAGAGAAAGCTTCAGATTTTATTAAAAAATTTGAAGATGTCGTTAGAAATTACGGAAATTTGTCTGGGATTAAGCCACTGTCAGAACTTGAAAAGAAAGACGCATTTTATAATGCTATTATGACCACCGTTCCTGATGTTCAATCAGCTAATAAAAATCATGCAACAGCGTCTGAGACCACAGGAACTGTAATGCAAGCTCATCAAGGACGTGATTGCTCAGACAGATGTTATGAGTGTGATGATCTGGGTCATATAGCAATTCATTGTCCATGGAGAGGGACAGGACTGAAAAAATGTTATGGGTGTGGGCAAGTGACCAACCATAAAGCAGTCGACTGTCCTTTGAAGAAAACAAAACAATCACATGGTGAGAGAGGTAGAGGGTGTAGTCGTGGTTTCGCCAGAGGACGTTCTAACGCTATGAGAAGGTCGAAAGTTTTCCAAAATACCGGAAGACAAAATTGGAAACGGAAGAATAATAATGAGAGAGGCGGAGATGCGAAAAGATTTAAACTCAATCGAGGAAGAGGAGGTTATAAAAATTTCCGAAACAATGATAAGAGGATTCAACAGAAGTCAAAGGAGAAAGACGTAGGTGCGAATTTCACTGAAACTAAACAAGATAAAGGTAAGATGTCTTTTGAGAATCTTCCAATTAATCATAGTCAGTATTATTTACAACAGTCCGATCTTGATGATAACAGTTGCAAATTTAAAGATGTTTCTGAACAAAGTAAAATATTTACAAAATTTCTTGCTGATTCGGGTGCAACAGAACATTTACAATAGTAAAATAATATTTAAATCCTTTGATGAATCAGATCACGGTAAAATTAGATGCGCTAATAAAAACGAATCTGCAGATTTGAAAACGGAGGGAGCGGGTAAAGTCGAGTTTTTATTAAATAATAATAAATCGATCGAAATAGAAAATGTTATATATGCAGAAGCTTTGTCCGAAAATTTATTATCACTTAGAAAATTTGCAGAAATGGGATTTAGTATTTATCTAGACAATAAAAAAATTGACATTTTTGGTCCTGTTTGAAATGAATCATTTATTACTGGAGTTTATAACAAACCTTATTGGATAATAGAATTTGAAATTAATAATAGTCAGAGTAATGATGGGAATAGCTTTATAAATAGAAAAATAATTGTAAATCTAACTTCAGATAGATCGGATGGTTGTAATGAAATAAGATATAAAACGAGGAGTGTGACTGTGAAAGAAATTTTAGAGAAGAGTGAAAATTCAAACGCAGTCGAACAGGTACAAGATGAGATTAAAAACGATATTGATTCTAGTGGTGATAATGAATGTAATGATAATGAAAGAGATGAGTTACTAGTAGAAAAGTTACATGTAGATATTAATGACTTGGTTGTAGAATCTGAAAAGGTAAAATCCATAGTAGAAAGTGAAAATAAATTTTTTTATGAAAATTCAAACTTTGACACGTCTATCTGGGATAGAAAATTTCATGATATAGATGAATTACCCATTGTTGAATTAGGGATGGAAAAAGCGCGCAAAGAATCGATTTTTGACTTTGAAATCGACTTCAAGTTTTTCGATTCTTGAAGTCGATTAATCATCTCTGATAGTCGACTTTTGTGACTTGAGTCGACTTTTTAGAAATGTAGTAATTCTTGCATAAATTGTTAGATATATTTGTATTTTATTAAATTATGATCGTACAAACATACTTTTTGAGTTTTTAACATGTTATAGCAAATATTTTATGATCAAATTGCATACAGTTTGACATTGAATAATAAAATTGCATTTTTAACTAAAAAAATAAAATCAAATAATTAAGAAAACCACATTTCTTTATCGATCGATCGTAAGAATATAAACTCATTTTAATGCTGAGGTCATAACCGACTTTTCAACTGGATTGCAATTAGACCTGCATGTGAAAATAACCGTTCGCAGGGTACAGAAGTTGCAACTATTGGCAAGTACTTTTTAGCTACACTCTATAGATAAGGAAAAATCTCTATCACCCCATACAAAAAATGAAGATCGGCCCGATACTGGGCCAAGACTGGTAACCGATCTTTAAGTATCGGCCGAGTATCGTGAAATATCGTTGGGCCAAGACTGGGCGAGTATCGGATGGTAACACCCAGCCGATATAGGCGACTGAGCGTCGGCCGAACATAGTAATCAAGCATTGGCCGAGCATCGGCCAAGCATAGGCAAAAAATCAAATTTTAGGTAAAATAATAAAAAAAAATTTTTTTTTCGTTGTTTATTTTTGAATTATTATTATTCTGAGGTGATGGACTACTGGTTGATAGAAATTAATTCTGAAAAAATTCGGGTGTGGAGGGGTTTGAACCTGATCCGTCTGCGTGGAAGTCTCGAGCGGTGTCACGGGCGCTGCTAACTGATCTGAGTGGAGTGTTCTTAGTTTAATCATTTCAATGTTCAACGATCAATTTTTCTCAGTATAATTGAGTTAACTTGATTGTTGTTACGAATTTTTCTATTTATTTCATAATTGCACAATTTCTGAATTTTAATAATAAAAAATAACTTCCCAGTTTTTTAAAACTTCATTTTTTAAGCAAGAAGTTCAAAATTAATTAAAAATAATTGATTTATTAGTAAATAAATCTATATATTTATATTTTTATATTTTTATTTATATTCATAAATCTATTTATAAGTAAATAAATCATTTATTAAAAATCATTAGCTTCTTGCTGAAATATTTTTTTTTTAATACTAAAAAAAATAGTTTTAACTGATTAGGTAATGTACAAATTTATCGAAAAAGTCTTCCAAAAAAATATTCATTAATTTATTAAATTTGTTTTAGTGAAAACAAATGTTGATTTAATCCTAATCGAGCTTGTTGAATAATAAAAATATTAAAAACTAAAAAATGATCAATATAATATTTATAAAACAAAAAAAAAACATTATTAATAATTTAAATTGGTGTTTTCTCCTAAGAAAATCTCTTAAGATATTTTTTAAAAATTGATTTACTAATTTTTAATACATATTAGTTTATAATTTGGTCAAACGTTAAATTAAAAAAAATTGAAAACAATAATACAACACAGTAATGACTAATACTTATTAATTGTTTTCAAGTGTAATAAAGAATTAGCCAGAGCATCAGCCAGGCAATGGCTGATAATCAAATCACATACCATTATATTATAATAAATATCGTGCGGTAGCCGATGGCTAACCTAGACTAGCCCAGTACAAATCGCCAATGCTTGGCCGAACATTAAAGCCGATGGTTTACCGAGGCTAGGCCGATACAAAACGCCGATACTTGGCCGAGCATTAGTAGCCGTGCCTTGGCCAATGAACGGAAATTGTTGAGCATCGGCAACTTTGTATGGGACATAGATTCCACTTAACCCTAGACTGGTCAACAAACGCAACCTAACGACTTTGGTCGAGTGATGAGAGATTTGCCGCAATGCTTTTAGAGCGCACAGTGTTGCCAGTTCATACACGTTTGACAGGCAGAGACTAGAGGTGTTTTCGGCAACGCCGCGGACAAAAAACTACTTACGACTCTGGTCAAGCGATGAGGAAAGTCCCGCAAATTTTTTTAAGAAATTTTTTTTCAGTAATTTAACGTTTTCGAAGATGTTTGAAAATATTATAAATATATTCTAAAATGTTCAAGGAACAAATTCAAATTTTTTTGAATAATTTTAGTAAATATTGAAGATGTAATAAAAAAAATATAATTGAGCGCGGCGTCACGCTCATAGGGTGACCAGTCTAGGGTTAATTTTACTTTCGTTGTTAATTTTTAAAAGTCGAAAAAAAATCATCGAGTAAAAGTCGATTCTAATCGATTCAAGAGAGGCTCAACTCGATTCTGAAAAGTCGATTATTTTCAGATAAAAGTCGATATTTGACTAAAGTCAGAGTCGACTTTCCTATCCCTATGTTGAATTATCAGAGAAAGAGTCTCCATTCGATGAAAACTACAAAAGTTTTGCTAAAAATAAAAAGGCTATGCTTTGGCATGTAAGGTTGGGTCATGCGTCTATTAGTTATTTAAAAGCTCTTCAGAGTAAATTTCCAGAAAATGTAAATCTTAGAACCGTGATTTTCGATGATACTATTTTAGATTGCGAAGTATGTATGGTTGCGAAATTCAATAAAAAATCATTCAACTCAACGCGTTGACGGGCAACTGAACCTCTTCAAATAATTCATTCTGATACTATGGGGCCTATAAGTCCAATATCTCATCCAAAAGGATATAAATTCATTTCAGTTTTTGTAGATGATTATTCTAGACTAGCAATGGCATATCCAATGAAAGCAAAAAGTGAAACGGGTCACTGTTTTGAGGCGTTTGTAAGAAGCGCAAGAAATTTGTTAGGTAGAGACGCGAAAGTATGCTATTTACGTACAGATCAGGGTACTGAGTATACAGGGGGATACACGCTCGAGGTGTTAAAAACTCTAGGGGCAGAACAACAATTAGCAAGTCCTGATACACCTGAACACAACGGGGTAGCCGAAAGGTTCAATCAAACGATACAAAAGAAAGTGAGAGCCTACATGTATGATGCAAAATTACCTGAAAATATGTGGGATCTTGCTTTAAGTGCTGCTGTATATGCTTACAATCGAACACCTCACAAGTCTAATGATATGATAACACCTCTACAAAGGTTTGCACCGAATCACAATTTTGACATTAATCAATTGAGACGTTTTGGTTGCGTAGCATATATTAAAGTACAAAGAAAAACTGGTCCTAAGTTTAGATTCGAAGGGAGACGCGTAATTTTGGTAGGATATACACCTACTGGTTATCAGTTCCTGAAACCAGAAGAAGGGAAGTTTTATGAAAGTAGAGATGCTCGTTTTAATGAAAAACTGGTGTATGGTGATAAGTATGATAAAAATGGTGTGAAAGATTGGCCGGTTGAAAAATTATCAGTTAATAAAGAGAAGTGGTTTATTGAATTTAATAAAGATGAGTTAGAATTTTTAAAACCGGAGGAAGAGACGAAAAGAAAGAGAGGACGACCGAAGAAACAGCAAAATTGTTTAACAGATGCGAAAATTAATAACGGGAACTCAATTAAAGATAATAGTTTTTCGGAAATAATTGATATAAACGATAAAATTGATGCTAACTTAGTTTTTGGTGAGAGAATAGATTGTGAGACGAGTGAAACCCAGGATAAAATTTGTCATGCAATGCTAGCGGGTATTCAACAAGATCCAATATCTTTTAAAGATGCTATGGAATCAAAAGAACGGGAATTTTGGCAAAATGCTGTGAGAGATGAGCTTAATTCTATGAATAAAAATAGTGTGTGGACATTAGTTGACCGACCTATTAAAATGAAAAACGGTAAAAGATTAAATATCATAGACTCTAGGTGGGTTTTCAAAAAGAAAATTGAAAATGACAATCAAATTAAATACAAAGCGCGATTAGTGATTCGAGGTTTTAAAGATAATAATAATTATGATCTCAGAGAAACCTATGCCCCTGTATCTCGATTGCCTTTGATTAGATCTACTTTTGCTATAATTAATAAATATGATTTAGAGACTTGTTATCTTGATGTAAAAACTGCATTTTTAAATGGCATTATAGATGAGGAAATTTATATGGGTCATTCTACCAAATAAGAACATTTTTACGGGGTGACCCTCGCGGATTATGTTTAAAATTTATGGAGGTGTTCTCTATAATAAGAAATAAATTCCCTACAAGTTTCAGCCCTTAACATGCAGCGGTTCTGGAGTTATGATTTTTTGAAATTTTGAAAAAAAATTTTTTATAACTTTTTTATTAATTTTTCTGAAGAAGGAAGCTTTTTTATTAAAATCCACGAAAAATCTTATCTTGTGGGAAAAATGCTCAGCTTTTGAATGAAAATATCCATTTTATTATAAACACATCAGAAGACCCTTTGAAATCCAATTAAAGTGGAAAAATTGATTTTTCTCGGTGTGCGGTGCAAGGTAGATCCAATTTGACTTTTTTTTCTGAAGAGTTTTTTACACAAAATATATGGTTTTCACGATGTGCATATTTTTTGTTCAATCGCAATTAAATTAAACGTAAAATCTTTATAATTAAAGTACTTTTATTTTTGAACTTTTTTTAGATGTTGATACAGTTTTAATAAGAGCATATCCAATTTCATCATTTATCGGTAAAAGTGTGCAATGTCTGTGTACCCTTTACCGTTTTTGATAAAGAATATCGTACGTCTAACACATTTTTTTTGTCTAAATAATCATCATTCGTTATGAAAGTAAAATCAACGCCTGCAAAATTCTTGATTGCTCAGGAATTCAAATCTTGTGGTGCCAGTATATGTTTTTTATTTTCCATTTGTAATGAAGCTCTAGCAGCATGTCGTTTTACTGGACCTACAAGCCCATCGCATGGTCCTTTGCCATGGGCAGTCGCAAAAAAATGCCACTCAACGATGATTCTAAAGTCAGCATAATATTAACATAAATTAGTAAATGTTTTTTTATTTTTAAATTTCTGAGGTGCTCCATCTGAGAAGTAAAAAATCCTTTCAATAACAGTAAATTTTTCTCTTAAAAAAAAAATCAATTGTTCTTGAAATAAATAAATCAAAACTGTGTCATGTTTAAGGCAATCTGAGATATCAACTAAGCCTAAATGCTTAATAGTATCATTTTCGTTTTAGTAAACCACCATTTGAAGTATAGTAGCTTGGTCATTATTTCAATGATAGCCTTGAGCAGCTTCCTGCACAACAAACGCAATTTTCTACCAAGTTAAAAACTACCGCTAATTCACCACTCTTCAAATTTAATTTCGCATTAGGGAAAAACCGACTTTGTATTTTTACTATAAAGTCATGTTTTAAAAGTTTCTCAAGTTGCGTCGCTAAGGTATCAATAAAGTCATCGGAATCCGAAATAACGTTTACAATGGTATATCGATCGGTTGATGTCCACATTTTAAATTCGATTTCATTTACATCAAATTCTTTAAACGATGGATGAAAGTAATTAATGATTTCTTCATTGTTTGGACATCTATTACAACTTCTGAAGAAGCACGATTCCGTTGGATTATTACAAATCAATTTATTCAATAAATTTTTATAAATTGATTAAGTTTCCATAATCCAATCAGTATTTCTCGCAAATTTTGGAAAATTACATCCTAAATAAGAAAATGGAATCGTAGTTGTGAACGCCATCTGCATTGTATAAACTCAATTTTTTAACGAGCAGTTTGAAATTTTAAATATTTAACAGAAAATTATTTTACTATCCCGAATAATCATATAACGCTTAGCCGATATAACGTTTAATTTAACTGTGATTGAACAAAAAATATGCACATCGTGAAAACCATATATTTTGTGTAAAAAACTCTGATCTTTCAGAAAAAAAAGTCAAATTGGATGTACCTTGCACCGCACACCGAGAAAAATCAATTTTTCCACTTTAATTGGATTTCAAAGGGTCTTCTGATGTGTTTATGATAAAATGGATATTTTCATTCAAAAGCTGAGAATTTTTCCGACAAGATAAGATTTTTCGTGGATTTTAATAAAAAAGTTTTCCTCATCAGAAAAATTAATCAAAAAGTTAAGAAAAATTTTTTTTCAAAATTTCAAAAAATCATAACTCCAGAACCGCTGCATATTAAGGGCTGAAACTTGTAGAGAATTTATTTCTTATTATAGAGAACACCTCCATAAATTTTAAACATAATCCGCGAGGGTCGCCTCGTAAAAATGTTCTTATTTGGTAGAATGAACCACATGGAAATCCCAGAGGGTGTGAATGTTACACAAGAAATTAGGGAAACTATGGTGTGTAAATTAGAACGAGCTCTGTATGGTTTACGGATTAGTCCTAAAAAATGGAATGAGAGATTTACTGATGTGGCATTGAGTGTAGGATTAAAAAATCATGAAATTGAGCCATGTTTATTTATTTGGAGTGAAAATGGAAAAATTCTTATCTTAATACTATACGTTGATGATATTATCTTAGCTTCTAACGACAAATCTAAAATGGTTGAGGTAAAATTAAAACTTAAAAAGGAATTTGAGATGAGTGATTTGGGTGAACCAAAAGAATTTCTGGGAATTTCAATACATCGAGATAGACAAAGTCGAGAAATCATTCTTAGTCAGGAAAAGTATATAAGTAGAATCTTAGAAAAATTTAATTTTAGTGATATGAGTCCACAGAGAACGCCTATGGTTACCACTCAGGTAATTAATAGAGAAAGAAAGCTGAGAGAAGAAAATATAAATGATGATGTGTTAATTACTACTGAAACAATTAAAAATGTTCCTTACAGAGAAGCGATTGGTAGTTTGCTATATTTGGCCGGGGCAACTCGACCAGATATATCCTATGCGGTTAATGTATTAAGTAGACATCAAATTAATCCAACTGAAAGCGATTGGCGTATGGTTGAAAGAGTGTTCAGATATCTGAAAGGAACCAGAACCTTAGGATTAAGGTACACTGGTGAGCGAAATGATATACAAGCATACTCTGATGCGAGCTTAGCAGATTGTAAAGGATCTCAAACAACTTGTGGGTATGTCATAAAATTGTTTGGTGATACAATTACTTGGCGGACTCATAAACAACCATATGTAGCACTGTCTACGTGTCAAGCAGAGTATGTAGCAATGAGTGAAGCGTGTCAGGAATTGATAGCTATAAGTAATTCACTTAAGTTAATTTTGGACAGAATATTTTATCCCATAAAATTGTGGTGTGACAATAAAGCTGCCGCGTCGTGTGCGAAAACTAGTGGGGGTAATAAATTAAGACATATGACAGAGATACGAGAACATTATGTAAAAGAATGTGCAGCGCGAAATTTTGTTGATGTTGAATGGATCTCGTCAAAGAATCAGATTGCTGATATATTCACAAAACCTCTTGCGTTTGACCTACATAAATACTTGACTGATAAATTAATGAATGCTAAAATAGATCAATGTTAAATTATTAACTATTCTGTTTCAGGAAAATAAACTCAAAGACTCACCGGATTGCCATTGTATTATTCCGCCTTAGTAATATTAATTGAATAATTATTATCATTATTAGTAGCCAGATATATGTAACTTTTATATATTAAGAAAATCTATGTATTTTATATGAATCATTGTAAAATGGTGAAAGACGGCTAGACGGGAGGGAGTGTTGGAAGTAACGCTTAACCGTTTTACCCCATGAGTAGTGGGGAGGTCATGTAATGTCATGATCCCTGCTTGAGTTGAGATTAGAGAACTGTACCACCACTTACTTCCGATTAAGTTTTGGTAACGTGCGGATGCACATATTAATAAATACTCTTAACTATTAATTGTTATTGTTTATTTAAAAGACCCTACCTAATTCTAACAGATAAAAAACCATGATCATTTAGAAGTTGGAATAAATTATTTCCTATGCATACTACCCACAAAGAAGTCTGAATTTTTCCCGATTTTTGACCTGCTGTATCTCAGTGAAAAATGATTGTTTTGCAAATCTAAAAAGATGCATTTTAAAGCTGTAAAACTTCATGATTATAGTTTATAGATTTTCTGACAAAAAATTTTAGCTAAAAATGGCATGAAGGAGAACTTTTTCAAAATTTTTAATTTCTTTTTTTTCGTCTCAGAGACTTAGAAAACTTTCTTCGTTTCTTGACTTGACAGGTCCTCAAAGAAAATTCATTCCAGCTTCTGAAAATGTCTTCTAATTTGCTGTGCAACCATTGGTAACTGAAATATTAATAATTGAAGACTGATAGGCTTTTGCAAAAGTATTGCTTTCATGAAAGTAATATAATTTTCTTTAATTATGTTTTATGAATTTTCATGAATTTAGGAAAAATTTGTCAACTTTAAGTGGCATTTTACGTTTAATTGGACAATCTAAACATTTTTGTTTTCAACTTTCTGAATTTATGACGTTAATATGACATCGTTATGACGTTCTTATGACCAATGAAAGATTAATTTATGGAAATTCTGAAAATTTATCAAATTTAGAAAAAATTTATCAATTTCCATGCAATCTCATCACAAATCTTAATGAAACTTGAGAAAAAGGTATAAACTTAATCCTTTCCAACTCTTAAATTTATATAGATTTAAATAAGCGTTTTAATATCAATCGTGGTGTAGACAAATGAGCAGCATTCAAGACTCCGGATTCAATGGACCCGAGTTCAAGCCCAGTACACGCCAGGATTTTTCAACTCCAAATTTTTTTCCTCAGCATGTAATCAGTCTCGAAATTATTATTCGAACCCAAAACCGCATAATTAAATGTTACTTTTTTTTTCAAAAAATGTTCTTCCGCGTAATTAATTTTGACATCATTTACATCACTTACATCATAGGTACGTCATACGTATTACGTAAGAATCTTACGTCAGGAAGTGGGAAACTATGAGTCATTCTGACATAATTGTGTTCACTGGGAATTACTGAATAGTATTTAAAATTTTGAGTAGCCTTATATCATAATGAATCATATTTTTAGAATTTAAAAGTATTCAGTAGTATTCAAGGTTTTTAATCATCTTAAATCTTAATTAATTATATTTTGAGGATTTACAAGCATTTGACAGTATTTAACAGTTTAAATCCTTTCAAATCCTGTTAAATCATATTTTTAGAATTAAATAATATTTAACAGAATTAAAAAATTTGAATCATGTTGAATCCTTTTGAATCATATTTTAAGGATTGGATAGCATTCATGAGGATATAAATTTTTTTAATTCTATCAAATTCTTTCTTTTAATCAGGGTTGGTTAAAGCGCAACCCAAGTAAAAAAGATTTTGTACAATTAGATACAATTATGTATAAATTATATAAAAAAAATTAGGAAAACGGTTGACCCTAAAGGCCATCCCTGCAACTTCCCACCAATTCTATACCTAAACGCTTGAAATTGCACTTATAACGTTTCTGAGCTCTTCGAGCTCAAAAATACAATTTGTGCGTTATTTTGAGCTCTTCGAGCTCAAAGAAATAGCTTTTGTATGCTTTTGAGCTCTTCGAGCTTAAAAGTCTGATAGAAGTTTAATAAAACACTATTTTTTTAATTTTCAAACCCCAATAGCTTTTGAATGAATGAACCGATTTTTACATGGTTGGGGGCATTCAGCGCAACTTTTTAAGCCTCATCAAAAATCTTCAAGTTTAATTTTTTCGAACTAGGAATTTCGGAGTGATTCCGAAAAAACACTTTTTTCGGTTTTCTTTCGTCAACGATAACTCACGATAACTCAACAATTTATAAATTATTCATCATTAATATACATATGTATATGATAATGATATCTATATGTACATTTATAAAATTTTCTATGTATACATAAAATCGCAAAAATGATTCTCAGAAATTTTTATGGTATTCCGTTGCTTTAGAATATATAATTACTTTGAAATTAAAAAAATAATAGAGGTAGAATCAGAATTAAAAGCTCAAATTTCAATGGAATTATTTGTACAATATATGGAACTATACATTGCTGGAGGGTCTGGGTAAAAATTTTTAAACTTGACAAAACTATTAATTTTTGTGAAGTTTGATTTATAACTTCCCGCTAAGAAAATCAAAGATGTGTATGTGTGTTTGTGTGTGTGTGTATATGTGTGGGTGCGTGTGTGTGTGTGTGTGTGTGTGTGTGTGTGTGTGTGTGTGTGTGTGTTTTCTTTTTTTTTTTTTTCCTTAAGGGGGGGAATCCTTTTTACGGATTCTAGGCATAGCTGTTTGGCCTGGATATGTGGCGACTCGACGCAGCGTCATACTAAAACTCGATGCTGATGCCCCTACCCACTAAACCCTAAACCCCTTTCTCTTCTATCCTCTGATCCCCTATGATACCGCCGTAAGGCATTTCTTCGCGGGGGGAGGAATTAGCTGCCGCTCTTCCTTCTGGTGGTTAAGATGTTATTTCTTCCTTCTAGATTCTGTCTTTCGCTATTTTCCTCTCAATGGATCGCAACTCTGTAAGCACTTTTGTAGCAAAAGTGCTTGTGGCGTTCCAGGCAGCTTCTGACGACATGTGTGTGTGTGTGTGTGTGTGTGTGTGTGTGTGTGTGTGTGTATGTGCGTGTATGTGTGTGTATGCAGTTCCTATTATTTCATCCGCAGAATACTATGGATTAAAATATTGTTAATCATTGGAGAAACAGATTCTTAGAAAAAAAAATTAGAAAAACGGTAGACCCTGAAGGCCATCCGTGCAACTTCCCGCTAATTTCATACCTAGGTGCTTAAAATTGCACTAATGATGTTTTTGAGATCTCCGAGCTCAAAAATACAATTTATGTGTTATTTTGAGCTCTCTAAGCTCAAAGGGATAGCTTTTCTATGCTTTTGAGCTCGAAGAGCTCAAAAGTCTGATAGAAGTTTGATAAAACACAATTTTTTCAAATTTTCAAACTGCAATAACTTTTGAATAGATGAATCGATTTTTACGCGGTTGGCAGCATTCGACGCAATTTTTGTAGCCCCGTGAAGAATCTGTAAGTTTAGTTTGATCGAACCAGGAATTTCGGAGTAATTCTGAAAAAACACTTTTTTCGGTTTTATTTCGTCAACGATAACTCACGAATGAATGAACTGATTTTGACCGGACCAGCGGCGATCGACGTGGTTTTTTAATGTTGAGAGCTGATTTGTTTTTGAAATCGATCGGTAGAGCTGTTTGAAAGTTATTCCAAAAAATGTCGGAGTTATGTTGAAAAAATCCTTGTTTCCAAATATTTCGTCGAGGATATCTCTCGAACCAATCAACCAATTTTTACGTTTTTGGCAGCGATCGACGCGGTTTTTTGAGCTCTTAAAATTATTCTACTTTACCAAAAACGATACGAAAAGAAATATCGAATTTATATGGAAAAATCACTTTTTTCGGTTTTCTTTTGTTCACGCTATCGCGCGTACGAATCAACCGATTTTGACCGGATTAGCGGTAACCGACATGATTTTTCAAGCTCAAGAGCAGATTAATTTTCGGAGTTGATCGATGAAGCCGTTTAAAAGTTATTCCAAAAAAACCACCTAGTTGTATGACAATCTCGCTAAATTTCTGAAGCCAAAGCACTGCTGGTTTTTTCGACTACCTTTTCATTCCGTAGTTACTCCAGGGACCAAAGTTGTACCATTCCTTGATGATTATTTGTTGTTACCTATATGATCCTAAAGGCATTAGTAAAAGATTGTAATAAAATAAATCAAAAAATCACAAGTACATCGCTTCGTTCCAGAAAAAGGACGCAAGCGACTCAATAATTACCTTTTATAATTTTCTCTTCGGTGCACTACCCGGCTCACACGTAATAACCCAAAACTACCTCTTCTCTACTCTCTTTCGAGGCCCGAAGATGGGGTGGTGTCACAAGTTATATTTTTATTTAAAATCAAATTTTTCATCAACTCTAGATTTTTGTTAGGCGCCAGAATAGCAGATGATGCTGTGTACCAAGCTTCAATGTAAAATAAAATTACGAAGATACACACTTGACGTAAACTTTTCATTTCACGAAAGGAATGATGAAATTGATCCCGAATCATAAACATTTTCAAACTATAGATGGCTTTTGACATCCATCGCACATGATGCATAACACCAGGACGCTTAAAAGTGTCCGTATCGGTTGGATAGCTACCAAGAAAAACTAATGATGATAACAAAAGCTCTCCGTAATCATCTCGAGGCTGAGACATCTAAAAAACCAAAAAAAAAAATTTTTTCCATGTTATTCTTGTGGCAATTAAAAAAATTCGATGAGACCATCTGAATATTAATATTAGCGGCTCATCTTTTTACAGTAATTTTTTTACACACAACAAAAACTCTTAAGCCTGTTTGGAAAAAAAAAATTTTTTTTTTTTTTTGATCACCCTACTAAATACGTATATAAATTTTTGAGCCAATGTCGTTTTTCGACATTACTCGATGAAATGAAACATATTGTGACAAAATTTCTTAAAAATTACGACATGAAACCGGCTACAACAGATAGATTTCTAAAGAAATCTACCTGAAAAGCGTTCAAACTATACAATTAGGCATGGAATGTTCTACACATGGGTGGCGTTTCACGCCAAATCGATCACTTTTAACTTCGACCCCTAGCGATTGGGCCGGATTTTTAACTTCCCGCTAAGAAAATAGAAGATTTTCGAAAATTGGAAAATTATTGGTTTTACCCCATTTTGCAAAAATCGAGTTTTCATCAGATCTTGACGTTCGAAAGTTACAGGAAGCTTCCCTGATTACTCCCGCGAGGTTGTCACTATGCCTGTATGTGTGTGTCTTTGTGTGTTTTTTTTTTTTTTTTATTCAGAGGGGGGAATCCTTTTTGCGGATTCCAGGCATAGCTGTTTTTCCTGGATATGTAAAGACTCGACGCAGCGTCATACTAAAACTTGACGCTAATGCCCCTACTCACTAAACCCTAAACCCTAAACCCTGAACCGCCGTCAGGCATTACTTCGTGAAGGGAGGAACTAGCTACTGCTCTTCCTTCTGGTGGCTAAGGTGTTAACTATCTTCCTTCTATCTTCTGATATTTGCTCTTCTTCTTTCGGTGGAACACAAGTCTTTGAGGACTTCTGTTGCAAACGTGTGAAGCAGCTTCTGATGACAACATTGCTTTCACTAGTGAATCTGGTTGCATTCTCTGGTTCAGGATCCTCTCCAACTCTTCACGCTGTGGATCGAAACGAGGACATACAAAGAAAACGTGCTCCGCATCTTCAGCAACTTCTGGGCAGGACGGGCAATCCGAAGAGTCATCGTGCTTAAAGCGGTGTAGGTACTCTCGAAAACATCCATGTCCCGACAACATCTGCGTAAGATAGTAATTGACCTCGCCGTGATTCCGGTTAAGCCAAATGTCGATCCGAGGTATGAGTCGGTGCGTCCACCTACCCTTCTCTGCAGCATCCCATTGTAGTTGCCATCGGCCTATGCTGTTTTGCCGTTCTTCAATTCTAAGTTCTTCAGGGCTCAGTGGAGTTGACCTTTTTCGTTGGTAAAGGGCTCGTCTTTCCTCTGCTAGAACTCTAAGAGGTAGGGTTCCGGCAATGACGCACACTGCTTCTTCTGATATATTGCGGAAGACACTAGCTACTCGTAGAGCACTCAGTCGATATACTGGTCCAGCTTTTCTCTGGTGTGACTACTGAAGTCAATAGTAGCCTCCTGCTCTGCATTGGGCCTCCGATGTAAGGCATCAGTCGTGCGAGACTAGCCCTCACTACTGACGCTTTGGCACTGACGTGTTCCACCTGCTGCTTGAAGTTGAGTCGGGCATCCAGCATCACTCCCAGATAACGGATAAATGGTTGTGATGTGATTTCTTGTTCTCCGACTCTCAACTTGATAGTTTCTACCGTTTTTTTACTGGTGATGAGCACTGCCTCGGTTTTATGCTTGGCTAGTTGCAAGTTCACCATGTCCATCCACAAATTGACGGACTAGACTTACTCGGGGCGGTGAAGATTCCGATCTCTAACACTCACTGCGTACTTCCTGATCAAATGATTTAGTATAGACCGGATAGCTCAAATGGTAGAGTAGCCGACATTTCTTTGGAAGGTTCTGGGTTCGAATCCCAGTCCGAGCCATCTAATAATTTTTTCTCGCATATTCTATAAACTCACATTAAGATGATCCTCTCCACATTCCTTTCTCAATCAAGTGTGTGTATGTGTGTGTGTGTGTGTGTGTGTGTGTGTGTGTGTGTGTGTGTGTGTGTGTGTGTGTGTGTGTGTGTGTGTGTGTGTGTGTGTGTGTGTGTGAAAGTATGTGAACCGCTTATAACTTTTGAACGGCTTGACCGATTTCATCGCGGTTGGTGCCATTCGAAACAACTTAACTAAACTTAGATTTTAAAAACTATTTGGACCGATTCAGATTAATAGATTTTGAGAAATCTTCAAAAAACTGAAAAAAAAATTTTTTTCAAATATGGTTTTTTTGGAATAACTTTTAAACGGCTTGATGGTTCAATTCCTAAAACTCATCAGCTCTTAACCTCAAAAAACCACGTCGATCACCACCAGTCTGGTCAAAATCGGTTGATTCGTTCGAGAGATATCGTGAACGAAAGAAAACCGAAAAAAGTGTTTTTTCGGAATAACTCTGAAATTTCTAGCGCGATCAATTTAAAATTTGAGATTCTTTGTGAGGCTTAAAAAACTGCGTCAAATGCTGCCAACCGCGTGAAAATCGGTTTATTCATTCAAAAGTTATTGCGGTTTAAAAATTCAAAAAATAGTGTCTTATCAATTCTCTATCAGACTTTTGAGCTCGAAGAGCTCAAAAGCATAGGAAAGCAATTTCTTCGAGCTCAGAGAGCTCAAAATAACCCATAAATTGTATTTTTGAGCTCGAAGAGCTCAAAAACGTCATTGGTGCAATTTTAAGCGCCTAAGTATGGAATTAGCGGGAAGTTGCAGGGATGGCCTTCAGGGTCAACCGTTTTTCTAATTTTTTTTTAAAAAAACTACGTTAAAAAATAGGTAAAAGCTTTTAACAATTTTCATTGTACCTATTTTCGAAAACTGCATTCAATAGAAAAAAAAATTGTTTTTAATTTTTCTGACTTTGTTCATTTTTGATCAACCTGTATGGTCTTAAAAATATATCGAAGAGTGTCGCCGACAAAATTTGATTGAATCGCTATAGAATGACGCTTATTAAAATATAATTTGATTCATCATATCATTATCTATTTATTATTTTAACTAATAATAATTGATGCACTCGTCAGTTAATGTTAGAAAAAAGTCATTAGTTACTAATACGTTATGACCCAAATTTTACTTTTTGTATTTGAGTATTTTAGTTTATTTTTTATTAATTACTTAAAAATTAATAGACACAATTATTGTTATTAGTGCGGCGATTATTATTTAATTATTGTATTTATTTAGTTAATAATTTTATATTATTGTTACCGAAAGTATGATTAAAATTAAGAAATTAAGCGTGTGAGAAATTATTACGAAGCCGAGCGAATTAATTGTAAAAGAAATTAAAAGACTGGGAAAATTATTCAAAGTTCCGAACAAGATTTAGTATGGGAAAGCGATGAATGGATATAAAATGAAAGAAATGACGATTATTATTTTGTAAGAAATAATTTAGGTAAGCGAAGATTTTATAAGTCCCGAGGACAATTAAGTATGGAAAATCAATGAATGGATATATAATTAAAGAAATTGCGATTAAAATAATAAAGAATTGTGAATTTGACGAAACGAATGGATAGAAAATGAAGGAAATTACGATTAAAATAATAAATAATTATTTTTGAATGCTAGTTCGAGGACACCGGACAGGTGTCTAAAACGACCATTCCGGTTCGTTACAAGAGAGTGGGGGAAAAATGATAAACGCCAAAATTTGGCTCGATAAGTAAGCAGTTCTTTCTTGGGAGAATTACTCGGGCGAATACTCTTCACCAAGTAATTCCAGAGGATGATACTCTACCTGGAGTCTGACCAAGGCCCAAGTAAGTATCATGAACCGACCGGATGAAAGTGCTACTCCCCGTGCCGAAGCCTTCAGCTGAGGTACGGTAGGTGATCATAAGCCGTGTAGGTGGGAGCGAGGAGGATACTCTCCACTTGCTCTCAGGGTAGAGTTTAGGACCCCACAGGGATGACGGCTAGTCGCCCTGAGGGGGGGACGGGGTGTTATTGGGAAACTAGTTAGTATTTTGTAGACCGCGTTTTTGAGTTTCAACCGTGAATACCGTCGTGTATGTTTGGATAGAAAGTTTCTATTGTATTAGTGTATATTGCTTATATTGTTTCTTGATTTTGAACCGCGAATATGTGTGAAAAGAGTGTTCTAATGTACTGTTTATATTGTTTAATTTGATTATATTGTTTATATCGTTTATTAACATGATCAGGCCAATAAAGAGGTTTCCTTTTTCTTTGATTTATTTAGAATGAAGTGTTTTGTTTATATTTTGTTATTGATAATGTGATCCCCGTTTATGACCCTGGACTCCGGCGAGCAAATTTTGAGCCGGGGACAAATTAGTTATTGATATTTATAATTTTGAAAACGTGGACGTTACAACGTTCAAAAAGTATCACGGTCACATCAACCTTCACATTATTTCGTATTTCTTTTTAAGAGATAAACTATACACGACATCAATAATTTCATTGGTTGATTACAGTAATGACTTTGAGATAATCATTACTTATATTGATTTTTTTATTTTTTATAAAGTATTACACTTATATAATTTTACAAAAAAATCAATAAAACGGTTGATTTTACAGGCCATTCCTGCAACTTAATATTAATTTCGATTTAAAGTAATAATAAGTTTAAATACACACACACACACACACACACACACACACACACACACACACACACCTGCGGCAGAGGAGAAACTGCTATCAGGCGCGTCTCCCCGTAGCGGATGGGAGAACGCTCGCTGTCCTTGGATGACACTAGATCTCTTAGTTGATGAGGTACAGAGGGTAGGAGCCAAATAAAATATGCTCCCGTGGACAAAACTCCCCTTTAATGGGTTGGTCACACTAACTGACCTAACAAGACGATCGTTCCCTGCTGTGACCCACTGGGAGTGACCGGAACTTCGTGTCGTAGTTTCCGACGATGCAGGCCACGGCTGATGTGAGCTTGCTCTGCCGAGGTGTAAGATGCAGCAGTGGATCAGGAGCCAGCCACTTCGGGCCTTGATCAGAAAGTACGCAGTGAGTGTTAGAGATCAGAATCTTCACCGCTCCGAGCGAGTCTAGTCCGTCCGTGTATTCTGGGACTGGCTAAGTGTCGGCTAGGCCTCAGGGAACTGGGGTAGGAGTACTATCTCCGAGGGTACACCCGTTCCTAGTTATGACAACCCGCTCCACTCCGTACGATGCGCTGGTGAATTTAAAAGTATGAGTAAAATTCAGGAAAACAGCAATAGTGAAAACGGGCCTCATGCCCAACAAGCAGCGATTGAAGCAAGCGCTGAAATGAAGCGGTCGCAAGCGTTGGAACGCCTTGAAAAGCTGACCAGTGAGCTAAATGACCTCATCCAATCTAAGGTCAATATCCACAAGAAGATTAAGACCAAGACGACCAGCGTAGCCAATGCTAGAGGAAAGCCCATAGCCAACTAAGAGAAAAGATCGATCTTCTCCCGACCCAACGATCAGCCAAGTTGTGAAGAAAAAGGACCTGAAACCAAGCCCTCCGAAAAACACGGCAGTGCAGAACGCCGGAAAAAAAGAGGTGACTGAATGGCAGAAGGTCCAATCCAAGAAGGAGAAGAAGGAGCAAGCGAGAGAGCGGTTACCAAAACAACCGGTGAACAAATCTCGGCCGGAGCCTAAACGAAAAAAACCGCGAAAATTCACCAAACCAGATGCCTTAATTATTTGACCCGTTGAGAAGGCAAAATATGCCGAGATACTGCGTCGGATTAAAAAAGATGTCCCACCAGATCAGACCCGTGACGTCGTTGACAAGGTTCAAAAGACGAATGATGGGAATATGCTCATTACGCTTTCCAGAAAGACCGCAGACAAAGGACAAGCTTTGCTGAAGACCATCAAGAGCATCCTTAAAGAAGCGCAAGTCATCTGTAAAGGCCCAGAGGAACAGCTCGAAATCCGGGACATTGACGACGAAACAACTAAAGATGATGTCCGGAAGGCCTTACAAGAGGCAGCTTGAAATGACTACGAAATACCTGAAGATGTCATTAAAATTCGTCCGGCCTACAGAGGTACTCAAACTGCTTCGGTACGATTGCCAGCAGCAATAGTGCAGAAGATACTCGGAAAGACAGGCAAAATAAGGATTGGCTGGGTAAATTGCCGTGTCAGAGCAGTTAAGACATCACTACGATGCTATAAGTGCTGGCACTTTGGGCACACTACTGCCCAATGTAAAAGCGAAGTCGACCGATCTGGGCTTTGCATCAAATGTGGGCAAACAGGTCATCAAGCTGCTCAATGCCCAAATAAAGTGAAATGTGCGTTATGTGCAGAAAAACCTGGCTCTCAGGACACTGCTCACCGGTCTGGTTCTGGCCGATGCCCAGTCTTCCAAGAAGCACTCCAGAAGCTGACAAATAAACGAACATGAGGATACTGCAGCTTAACATCAATCACTGCGAAGCTGCGCATGACCTGCTTATGCAGACAGTACGGGAATTAAAGCTCGACGTTGTGCTTTTATCGGAGCCATATAAACATTTAGCTGGACAACCTTGGGAGACGGATATCACCACGAAAGCTGTGATCTGGGCTTGTGGTAAGCTCCCTTTCTAGAGTGTAGCTACCAATGGCAGCGCTGGCTTTGTAGCAGCATCAGTAGATGGCATCCGTTTTTACAGCTGCTACGCACCACCTAGCCTCTCAATTGCTGAGTTTACTGACTTCTTGGATCGACTGACCGAGGACGCGAAGCAACATCATCCAGTGGCGATAGCCGGGGACTTTAACGCCTGGGCAGTGGACTGGGGCAGTAAGCAGACTAATGCACAAGGAAGAGAGCTGCTAGAAGCTCTTTCTACACTAGATGTAGTCTTGCTCAACAGTGGTGACACGCCGACCTACACCAAAGGTGACGCAAGCTCGATTGTAGACGTCACTTTTGTCAGTACCAGCCTTGCTAAAGGTAACTCTAACTGGAAGGTACTGGACATCTACACTGCCAGTGACCATCATGCGATACTCTGGGAAACGTCAAACGACCAGAACCTCAGGGGGCCTATCAAGCAATTTAACACCGTCGGTTGGAAGGTGAAATCTCTTGACCCAGAAGTACTGCTAACAGCCCTCGATAGTGATCCGATAGAGACTGGATGTGCAGAAGAACATACTAAGCTTGTGATGCCAGTATGCCTCGCAAACGTGTTATGAATTCAAGACCTGCAGTACACTGGTGGAATGATCATATCAGCAACCTCCGTAAAAAGTGTCATCGAAAGAGAAGAATATCTCAGTGTGGCTATCAACGACCTAACTCTGTAGTGCTGATCGCAGAGTACAAAAAAGCTCGTCGTGAACTTAATAAGGCCATAAAAGAGAGCAAAGGAAGATGCTGGAAAGAGCTCATATACGAGGTCGACAAAGACGTGTGGGGTCGGCCGTATAAGGTGGTCATGACGCACCTGAAGAAACAACAAATGCTGTCACCTACGTGTCCCCAACTCCTTCAGAAAATCGTCACTGCGCTGTTTCCACAGCAACACAGTCTCAATTATCAGTCAACGCAAGATGAACTGGACGACATTCCACCTGTCACTGAAGAAGAATTGTTGGAGGCCTGTAATCGGGTAGGAAATAATAAAGTGCCGGGATTGGACGGAATCCCTAATATAGCCTTGAAAACCATCATAAAGGCAGCACCAACATTATTTCTAGACGCTTACAACGCATGCCTCAAGGAGGGGACTTTTCCTCATAAGTGGAAACAGCAACGGTTAGTACTTTTACCTAAAGGAAAGAAACCGCCAGAAGAACCGTCATCTTACCAACCACTCTGCATGCTAGATACGGCGGGTAAGATATTTGAGCGTATCATTCATCAGCGAATAGATGCAGTAGTCGACCCACTCTTGGCAGACAACCAGTATGGATTCCGGAAAGAACGATTAACCCTGGACGCGATCAACCTGGTTGTTAATACGGCCAAAGAGGCAATCGCAGGAACTAGATGGAAGGGTGGAACGAAGAAGTACTGTCTGGTGGCTGCCTTGGACATCAAAAATGCTTTCAATTCCGCTAATTGGGACTGCATCATGCAAGCTCTCGACGAGAAGAACGTGCCAACATATCTTCGCAGACTAGTGATTAGCTATTTTACAGATAGAGTGCTGAAATACGATACAAAGAATGGTCCGAAAGAGTATGATATAACCGGTGGTGTGCCACAGGGCTCCGTTCTTGGTCCACTTCTGTGGAATATCATGTATGATGGGCTCCTGAGACTGAAGCTTCCAAGATGTGTCAAACTGGTAGCGTATGCGGATGATGTTGCCGCAGTGATCGTCGCCAAACACCTCGACGAGATTCAACATCTGTTTGACATCACTTTTGAGAAGATCAACCAGTGGATGGATACAGTGAACCTACAACTGGCCAAGCAGAAGACCGAAGCAGTGCTTATTACCAGCCGAAAAGAAGTTGAAACAATTAAGCTAAAAATCGGTGACCGAGAAATCACATCACAATCTCATATACGATATCTGGGAGTGATGCTTGATGCCCGACTCAACTTCAAGCAGCAAGTGGAACACGTCTGTACGAAAGCGTCAGTAGTGAGAGCTAGTCTCGCACGATTGATGCCGAACGTCGGAGGCCCAAAGCAGAGCAGGAGGCTACTGAGGAGTTAATGAAGATGCGGAGCATGTTTTCTTTGTTTGCCCACGATTTTATTCACAGCGTGATCAACTTGAAAATATCTTACACCAGAGTATCCAACCAGAGACACTTGTAGAAACAATGTTGTCGTCAAAAGCCGCATGGAACGCCGTAAGCACGTTTGCAACAGAGCTCCTTACAGACCTGCGTTCCATCGAAAGAAGAAGAGCAAATGACAGAAACTAGAAGGAAGGAAAAATAACACCTTAGTCATCAGAAGGAATAGCAGTAGCTAGATCCTCCCCTCACGAAGTAATGCCTGACGGCGGTTTCCATGAGGGATTAGAGGAAAGAAGAAAAGGGGTTTAAGGTTTAGTGGGTAGGGGCGCTACCGTCGAGTTTTAGTATGACGCTGTGTCAAGTCGTCACATATCCAGGCCAAACAACTATGCCTAGAATCCGTAAAAAGGATTCCCCCCCCCTAAGGAAAAAAAAAAAACACACACACACACACACACACTTTGGCGGATCTAGTCAGCACTGCTTTTTAGGATTTCAAATCGTGAAGATCTATGAGTGTAAAGCTTATGGCTCCGTGATTTTTTCGAAATCATTGTTTTTTATAGCGGAAAGTTAAGAACTCTTGACTAAAATTCATCTAAATTGAAAGGGGTCGATACTCTATATTTGTCGATTCGACATGAAATATGTTCATATATTGCCGCAAAGACGGGATTTTAATAATTAAAATTTTTTTCAGTTGAATTTTTATACAAGAATAATTTATCCAGCTCATTTATTTGTAAAAATAAAACATCACACAAAAAACAATCATAGCTTGAACGTCAGAAGGATATTTTTTTTTCGTTCGCAATAAATTTCATTCTCTACTTTATGTAAATTTCATGATTTATGTGTATTATAATGATGATTTATGGAATAATGTATCTCTTATAGTTGCTTTAATCAGTAATCAATTTTAGTTGAATCACACATTAAAAAAAATAATTTTCAGTCAAATATGATAAATTTTATTTATGAGCAAGTGTTTTATAAGATGTTTTTAATTATGTCAGTCAAAGATTGAAAAAATGTGGCTTAAAAATGCTAATCAAAGTAATACTAATCTGTGAATGTAACGAACAAATATTTTGTTGAATCTGATTTTTCGAACGTAGACTATTACATGAATAAATTGAAGTAATCACGTAATCACGTAGCTTGCATTCATTAGACAGCTTTTATACAAATGTTTTTAGGTAGAATTCAATTCTGAGATGATGAAAATTTCGACTTGAATAGTAATTTCTCGGAAGCTATAGAAAGTATGCAGCATTTCATATCATAACTTGCAGAGCTCATCGATAGAAGTATTTTTTTAATTTTTACACCCACTAATTTTTAGAAACTGATCAGTAATTGAAGCTCTTAATGCTGTAATTACGGAGGTAATGGATCTCAAACATCAGAAAAAAAACTTACTTTTGTTATATTAGAATAAATAATCATAACGATTGTGAAACGTAATTTTTCAAGAAATTAATTTTAAGTATTTAATCATTGTCTATTATAATGTTTACAAATAGCTTATTCGAATGAATTAGAATCTGATTTATTCTGTTTATTATTTAATTAACAGTGATAATTACGATTTGATTATGCTAATCACCCTCAGTATTTAAACAACTGTGATGACTATTTTATATTATCGTGGCACAGATATGATACATTTTTCGACAACGAATGACATAAGTATAAATAGATATATAAATAAGTTTTTGTTATAAGAGTGTCGAGTTCTTATACTAAGTTGAGTAAAACTAATTTATTTGAATCTATTAAACTAAATGACAATGTTTATCCAAGTTTTTATCTCAACACTTATTTCTTCTGGGCTCGCCTGGGTAAATATGAATATTTTACTGATCAGATTACATACGTGTGAATATGCTTTTTATGTCTATATAAGTCTTACTCCACTAGTCATGCGAAAGTTATTGCGAAAGAATGTATTTAATATTTTTGCATATTATACAAATAAGAAAAATTCAGCACTTGCCCGTCAAAAGTTGTCAGATGTTCTATAGCAAGAAAATACGGATAGCTTCTTAATGAAATAACATCGAATTTCTGTAAATTGCATCTTAAAGCCTATTAAGGGGTTACATGGGTTTCCTTCGGGAAAAAATGGCCATTTTTTAACAATTTTTTTTTAATATAAAAAATGAAATATTTCATTCAAACTTTTTACTGTCTCAAAGATACATATTTAATAAGGGATTACTGAGATTAAAAAAAAAATATTAAAAACTCTGCTAATGTGACGTCATTTCTGGCGAGCCTTCGGAAAAAAGATACGTCCGCGTGATCAGCAGAACTCCAAGCAGGATCATCAGAAGTGAAAAAAAATATGTGCTTTAGTTAAGACTTCAAACTAGGTCTTGAACGAAGGAAAAAAAATGAAAATTGGGTTAAGTAGTTCTCGAGAAATCTTGGGTACCGTCTTTGAAAACCTAGTTTTGAGAAAAATGCATTTAAAGTTTTGAGTGACAACAGCGCCTTGAGCGCGCAACTTTTTAAAACTGTATCTCCAAAACTATTATTCGCATCGATTTGGAACTTTAGGACAATATTCTAGAGATGTTGTAGAATTGCATAAGACAAAAAAATCGATTTTTTGAAACCGTGAAACTCATGTAACCCCTTAAACGAGCTTTAATTTTCATTTCATTTCATTTTCCTAGACTGAAAATAACCTACTTGTCTGTATGTATTTAATAAATTTTTCTATTGTATTCGTTTTAACGCCTATACAAGTTTTTCTCAACTTAGGGCAAAGGTATTTTAAACATGGGATTGAAGTATTTGAATATCAGTGTTGTGATTTTATTTTAGTAGGAAATCGTCTTCCATTTCGGCTATCGAATGATACACTAAATTATTATTATTCATTATGTTCAATATTTATTATTATTCATAGCTTAGTTTAATTGATAAGATTGAGGATCATCACTACGTTATCACTGTGTCAAATCCTTATAAGAGTGATCATAATGATGTCAGATCTACATCATTATGGCGTCATCAATGTTACATTAATTTCTGATGCAAACAATTGTGAAATTATGAGTCACAGCTCTTGTGAATCATAATATTAAATAATGTCAATCTGACTTTATTGCGATCTTAATGTGCTCACTGGGGAGTTAGTTGTATCGTTACACTGTAACAGTTTTGACTGCTGTTCAACTGGCCCCTTAATTAATTAATAAAAACAATAACCTACAAAACAAAATAATCAATTAGGGCGCCACCAGGTTTATTCTCACGGTTCCTGGAACCGGTCCAGAGCAGAGAGCTTATCTTCGAGGGATAGAGAGAGTGGAGGAAGGTGCTGTTAAAATGAGAAATAATTAATTAATAAATTAAATTGATCAATATTTACTAACAACAAAATAACAAGATAATCACTCACACACTCACACTATAATCAACTTATTTACTAAATAATGCGTATATTATTTTACAGCGAGACAACGATATTTACAACGATACCTTCCAATACGATTATACGATGACTAGCTGGGATGCTCTAACGATCGGTCTCCCAATACCTGATTAAAACTAATTGGGCTTTTTCTAACTAAAGGTCTCCCATACCTGACTAAAACTAGTTGGACTTTTTCTAACTAACGGTCTCCCACACCTGTCTAAAACTATCTTAAAACTATAAGTCCACCAGACTGCCAAAAAAACCAAAACACTTTTCCACACTTTTGTATCTTAATTTTAAGTCCACCGGACTACCAACACTTAACACTATTAACTCTCTCTATTACACATAATCCGTTCCAAAATTACACATATGGCCCACACATGACTAAATTAACTACTTTTATTTCAAAAATTTACGACAATCTTCAACAAATTAATTTCAACGTTAAATCTCAATTAAAGTATTCAGTCATTAGTTATATAAATTCTTATACAATATTTTCAAGTTAATAAACTAATTTCATAACATAACTCAATTATTAAAATTAATCGTTAAATAATTCCTGAACTAAATTTTCAATTTTGATAATTAATTTTATAACAATTTCTTAATAACCTTCATCGACAAAACTCGACTGACAATTTCCTGAACTTAAGTTCTAAATTGATGTTTAATTTCATAAATAAATTCTCAATAAATTTAACGAATTAATTTAATTAAAAATTCCCGAACGTAAGTTATAATTTATCAATTGATTTTCGTAGAACTATTTCAATCGCAATAAATAATTATATTCTAAAATATCTTAAAATTAAATTAATTATCCTAAAAATTTCCTCGACTAAATCGATCGTAACGCGTCGTAACATTAACATAAATTCGCAATATAATATTTACAATAAAAATGAATTTAATGATTCCATTGTAAAATATTCAAATATAAAAATTGACAAAATTTGGCGTTCTTGAAATGGACACCGAATATTCGCTAGTTTGTTAGTTATGACCTTTGGTCCTCAGATTAACTACGACGTAAAATAACTACCGACGCTTGACCAAGGAATTCGTGAGAAGACACTTGTCGGTTTTTATTCCAAGTGCAAAATTAATCAATTGTTTTACCCAAATTAATTGATTATTGAAATTAATACAATTGATAAAACAATGCCAGATATTAAATAAATTACTTAGATTAATTTTTATTAACTATATATTCTCACTACGAATATTAAAATGAATTTTCACCGCAAGGTTGACTGAATGACCCTCGGCTATGAATCGCCATGAAAATCATTCAGTCCAAACTAACGAATATTATGATTGAGTAATTAATTAAATAAAACAGAAGAGGAGAAGTAAACCGAGTATTAGGTAGACCACGGCCTACTTCTAGCCCACAAAGTAATTTTCGATACCTTGATGTAATCATGACGATCTAACTCACTGCTTGAGGTTGAAGTCCTAGTAGTTGTTGGCTTCCTTCGTCTTGTAACTACTCCGGGGACCTGCTCCTCTTGATTTTCCGTGGCACATTGTTTGGTGGTTACACCTCTTCTCTCGTTGCACTGCTCAGCTCACCTGTACGAACCCAAAACTACCTCCTCCTACTTACTCTCTAGGCCCGAAGATCAAGAGGCCCCAGTGCTGCGTCGAACAGTTATCGTTTTCCGATGACTTATCGATTCAGGGTAATTTTACCCTGTTATAACACAAACTATTTAATGTTGTATCAATCAATTAATTGATAGTTAGTTCAATATATAATAGCTCAATTTAGAGCTAATGAGCTCTAAATAAAAATAACAAGAAAACTATTATAAGCCATAAAGATGTGTAATTAATCAACATACAGTTAGGATAGAATAAAATTTAATTTTTATACAGTCATATAGACAAAAGAAAAGGTAGTTTAGAAATATATCTAGGTTCCAATCTGGTAGTGCTTTTTTGGTTCTAAAAATTGAACTGGAATAGCCTCTCCACTACTCGGTAGTGGAGAATCTTGAAGAGTTTAAATGGAAAAACAAAAAAGTTACAGGACTTCACGCGTATAGATAAATAAATATGAATAAGAATACTTCATTATATTTTTATGTTTGTTCATTAACAGGATCCTCATGTCAGCACATCGAACGTGCATCCAAGTGCACCTGGGAGTTTCATTCGATCAATTGGCGATTTTAAACACCAAGAAGCTAATGTTGTCGATAAATTTGTAATAAAATTTTTTTTTAATATAATATTTAAAGGAAGATCTTTTTTTTTAATGAAATATTTTTCTTAAATATCTAAGATTAATAAAATTCAACATCGTGATGATGGAAAACATACCGCCCCAGGTGATGTTATAAGAGCATTTGGTGATTTCAAGTATCGAGTTGCTGATGCTGCTGACGATGTAAGTTCTTCTGAGACCATAAAATGTTATTGCATCCAACAACTAATGAGATAGATATTTTATTTATAGTTATTTTATTTATCAGGTTGTAGATTCAGTTCAAATCAAAGTAGAAAAAGGAAAATCTTTTCTTGGAGATATTCTCGACGGGTTTTTTCAGAAAAAACCCCTGGCAAGTGAACATCATTCCTTTCAACCATCATCGTTATCGTCATCATTTTCACCATCTATAGAATCGGGAGTATATCCAGTTCCACCTGAATTTCCTTCAGTGTCGGTAGATGGTTCTGTGTCAGGGATATTAGATCGTGACAACACATTATACCCCTATCCAAATATTAAAAAACCAGTAAGTCCACGGTTCGTTTTCATCTACGATAAAGGACAAAGAGATCTAACATTCGATGACATTATCGATGTAGGAAAATATCTTGAAGGCGTAAAAAAAATAGCTGCAAACAATAAAGTAAATTTTTAATGCATTGATGAATATGAATATTTTATCAACACTTACTATCGAAAATTCGAAATAAAAAGTGGATTTTATATTATTCAACTATTCAATAAATGAAAAATATTTTTTACAATGTGATTTCAGTGAAAAACCAAATTACTTTATGATGAAACATAACATAAAATTTGTTTAAAAATTTTCAACATCATCTTGATCAATAAATAATACTTAACTGACATTGGAAAAAATTCTGTATTACGGTGATACGTCCGGAAACAGACTTAAATTTTATAATTATTTAATTTTGGTCCAAGGCTTTCGATCTATAAACTGGGATCTTATATTAAATTTGTCTGGAAAGGTTAATGACTAAATAATACGATTTAATTTCAAATTACTAATTATATTCAATAAAAATTAATAAAACAGAATTATTTGTAATACAAAATGACTCTATGTTTTTACAATTTTAGTTTAGTATGAGGTTGGATTATACTTTCACTGATCACTGTTAATTTTAACAAGTTGGAAAGTAGACGAACGGGATGACCACATTCTCCGAGATTTTAATACGAGCAGGATAGCTATGCTTACCCAAGTCGAAATTTAAGTCGTAGATTCAACGTACTGAACGTTCAAACTGTGAATTCGACGTATTGAACGTAAAA
The DNA here is from genome assembly GCF_020080835.1 of Cotesia glomerata. Taxonomy (NCBI): domain Eukaryota; kingdom Metazoa; phylum Arthropoda; class Insecta; order Hymenoptera; family Braconidae; genus Cotesia; species Cotesia glomerata. The sequence goes on along the minus strand of NC_058161.1, from coordinate 25,510,412 downwards.
AACGTTAGTTGAATGTAACAAACTTTCAAATCGTGTTTAGAGTAATGTCAATGGAGACAGCGGTCTCCATACACACACACACACACACACACACACACACACACACACACACACACACACACACACACACACACACACACACACACACACACACACACACACGCTCGGGGCAGAAGAGATACTGCTACCGGGCGCGTCTCCCCGAGCGGATGGGAGAACGCTCGCTGTCCTTGGATGACACTTAATCTCTTAGTTGATGAGGTACAGCGGGTAGGAGCCAAGCAAAATAACCAAACAAAATACGCTCCCGTGGACAAAACTCCCCTTTAATGGGTTGGTCGCACTAACTGACCTAACAAGACGATCGTTCTCTGCTGTGACCCACTGGGAGTGACCGGAACCTGTATCGTAGTTTCCGACGATGCAGGCCACGGCTGATGTGAGCTTGCTCTACCGAGGTGTAAGTTGCAGCAGTGGATCAGGAGCCAGCCACTTCGGGCCTTGATCAGGAAGTACGCAGTGAGTGTTAGAGATCGGAATCTTCACCGCTCCGAGCGAGTCTAGTCCGTCCGTGTATTCCGGGACTGGCTAAGTGTCGGCTAGGCCTCAGGGAACTGGGGTAGGAGTACTATCTCCGAGGGTACCCGTTCCTAGTTATGGCAACCCGCTCCACTCCGTACGATGCGCTGGTAAATTAAAAAGTATGAGTAATGCACAGGAAACAAACAAGAGTGAAAACGGGCCTCATGCCCAGCAAGACGCACTGCTACTTAGTGCAAAGATGAAGAGGACAGATGCGCTGGCACATCTGGAGAAGCTAGTCTGTGGACTGCAGGACTTTCTCCAAACCAAGCAAAATGTCCACAAGGAGATCAAGTCGAAGTCGACGAACATCTGCAGTGCCCTGAGAAGGTTCAAAAAACTGGACCAAGAATGGCAGGAAATCCAACAACAACACGGTAATATCGTGATGAAGACGAGTGTGACAGCGGTTCCACCAGCAAAAGCCGACACGTTTGTCGAGGAGATGGACACAGGTGGCGAGGGTGACGTCGAGTCAGTTGTCGGAGACGGAGAGGAAACTGGAACTGAAATCAGGCCTGGGAAAAGGAAAGAACGAAATTCCCCAGACTCAATGACCAGCCGTACTAAGAAGAAGAAGGACCTTAAACCAAGTCCCCCGAAAAACGCGGTAACACAGAACGGCGGAAAAAAGGAGGTGAATGAATGGCAAAAAGTCCAGTCAAGGAAGTCCAAGAGAGAGCAAGCAGTAGAAAAGCTCCAGAAGCAACCGCCGGAAGAGTCCAGGCCAGAGCCTAATCGGAAAGAACCGCGCAAACGGATTAGGCCGGACGCACTGATCATCCGCCCCGCAGAGACGGCAAAGTATGCTGAAATTCTGAAGCGAATAAAGCAGGACGTCCCTGACGAACAGGTCCGTACTACAGTGGATAAGATCCAAAGAACTAGGACCGGGAGCTTGCTGATTACGCTTTCGAGGAAGAGCGCTGACCGAGGCCAAGCCTTACAGAAGACCATCGCGGACATCCTCCAAGAAGACGCGAAGGTAATCTGCAAGGGCCACAGGAAGACGTCGAAATCCGAGATCTTGACGGTACCACAACCAAGGAGGATATTCAGGCTGCATTGCAAACGGAAATCGGAGAAACCTGCGAGATACCACTAGGGACAATTAAGATTCATAAGGCCTACAGAGGTACTCAGACAGCTGTTGTGACACTACCAGCAGCTGCAGCGCGCAAGATATTGGCAGGAAGCGGTAAAGTCCGGATCGGCTGGACCAACTGCCGAATCAGAGCTACGAGGAGACCAATCCAATGTTTCAAGTGCTGGCACTTTGGACATCTTGGATCCCAGTGCAAGAGCAATGTGGATCGGTCTAAGCTATGTATTAGGTGCGGACAAGAGGGACACAAGATTGCTGAATGCAAAAACCCAGCGAAATGTGTATTATGCGCGGATCAAAGTGCGGAGAACTCGGCTCATCATGCCGGCGCATCCAGGTGCCCAGTATTTAAAGAGGCACTCCAGAAGATAACAAACAAACAGACATGAAGATATTGCAGCTAAACCTAAACCATTGCGAAGCTGCACATGATCTGCTTATGCAAACAGCAAGAGAACTAGAGTTAGACTTAGTAATGATAGCAGAGCCATATAGATACCTGAATACCCAGCCTTGGGAATCTGACAGCACCACCAAGGCTGTCATCTGGTCTTGTGGTAAGCATCCCTTCCAGAGTGTAGTTAACAATGATAATGCCGGCTTTGTAGCAGCAACAGTTAACGGCATCCGTTTCTACAGCTGTTATGCACCACCTAGCCTATCCATTGTTGAATTCACTGAATTCTTGGACAAACTGACCGAGGACGCCAAGCAGCATTATCCGGTCGCGATTGCCGGTGACTTCAACTCCTGGGCAGTAGACTGGGGCAGCAAGCAGACAAATGCGCGAGGAAAAGCACTCCTCGAAGCTTTCTCTACACTAGATGTAGTCCAGCTCAACAGTGGTGATACGCCAACCTATACTAAAGGGGAAGCAAGCTCTATTGTAGATCTCACTTTCGTCAGCAGCAGCCTCATCAGTGGGAAATACGACTGGAAGGTGATGGATATCTACACAGCCAGCGACCACAAGGCAATTCTCTGGGAAATATTACATGACCGGAATACAAGAAGACCAATCAAGTCACTCAATACCATTGGATGGAAAGTGAAGTCTTTTGACACAAGCACATTGATAATAGCCCTGAATAGTGAACCGATTACTACTGGACCCGCAGAAGAAATGACCAAGGACCTGATGAAAAGAGTTGTCCAGGCCTGTGACGCAAGTATGGTCCGGAAATGCAGCATAAGCCAACGCCCGGCAGTACACTGGTGGAACGACCACATCAGCGTTCTTCGGAAAGAGTGTCTAAAGAAAGGAGAATATCCCAGCGTGGCTATCGACGACCTAACTCTGCGGAGCTGGTCGCAGAGTACAAAAAAGCCCGTCGATTACTGAACAAAGCCATCAAGGATAGTAAGAGGCAATGCTGGAAAGAGCTCATCAACGAGGTGGACAAAGACCTGTGGGGTAGGCCGTACAAGGTGGTCATGAATCACCTAAAAGTCAAACAAATGCCGGCACCCACATGCCCACAACTTCTGCAGAGAATCGTTACCGCGCTGTTTCCGCAGCAACGCGAGCTTCACTACCAGCTAGCTCAAGGAGAACTGGAGGACATTCCAACTGTCACGGAAGAAGAACTGACGGAGGCTTGCAACCGCGTAGGGAATAATAAAGCACCGGGATTAGACGGAATCCCTAACATTGCCTTAAAAACAGCTATAAAGGCAGCACCGGCATTATTCCTGGATGTTTACAACACCTGCCTCAAAGAAGGGATTTTTCCTCGAAAGTGGAAACAGCAACGGTTAGTGCTGCTTCCTAAAGGGAAAAAGCCACCGGATGAACCGTCATCTTACCGCCCACTTTGCATGCTAGATACAGCGGGTAAGATATTCGAACGCATAATTCACCAGAGAATTGAAGCAGTAGTCGACCCACTCCTGGCAGACAATCAGTATGGATTCCGGAAAGGACGATCAACCCTGGACGCAATCAAACTGGTTGTTGATACGGCCAAGGAAGCAATCGCAGGAACCAGATGGAAGGGTGGAACGAAGAAGTATTGCCTGGTGGCGACCCTAGACATCAGAAATGCCTTCAACTCCGCCAATTGGGAATGCATCATGCAGGCCCTCCAAGAGAAAGAATGTACCAGAATACCTTCTTAAGATCGTAGCAAGCTACTTTGAAAACAGGGTCCTGAAGTATGACACGAAGAACGGTCCAAGGGAGTATGCTATTTCTGGAGGTGTACCACAAGGTTCAGTTCTAGGCCCGCTCCTGTGGAATATTATGTATGACGGCCTATTAAGACTAACTCTGCCAAGAAACGTCAAACTCGTAGCATATGCAGACGACGTAGCCGTAGTGATCGTTGCCAAACATCTTGACGAGATAAACCATGTGTTCGATCTCACTTTCGAGCGCGTTAACCGGTGGATGGACGCAGTGAACCTGCAACTGGCGCAACACAAAACTGAGGCAGTGCTTATTACCAGCAGGAAAGTGGTAGAGACAATTAAGCTGAAAGTCGCCGAACAAGAAATCACATCACAACCTTATATTCGATATTTAGGAGTGATGCTTGATGCCCGACTCAACTTTAAGCAGCAGGTAGAACACGTCAGTGCCAAGGCGTCAGCAGGGGGAACAAGTCTAGCACGACTGATGCCGAACATCGGAGGGCCAAAGCAGAGCAGAAGGGTACTGTTATCATCTGTAGTCACATCGGTGCTTACATATGGTATATCTATTTGGACCAACGCTCTCGAGATGCAAGAATCATGGAGGAAGGCTGGACCAGTATACCGACGGTGTGCCTTAAGAGTCGCCAGCGCCTTCCGCACAATATCCGAGGAAGCAGTGTGCGTTATTTCCGGAACTCTGCCTCTCAGAGTCCTCGCTGAGGAAAGACGGAACCTTTATCATCGTAAAGGTCAACTACACTAAGCGCTGAAGAGCTCAGAACTGAAGAACGGCAAAACAGCTTCGACCGATGGCAGCTCCAGTGGGACGCTGCAGAAAAAGGAAGATGGACGTATCGTCTTATACCGAGGATCGACGACTGGCTGAACCGGAGTCATGGAGAGGTTAACTACTACCTTACGCAGATGTTGTCAGGACACGGCTGCTTCCGAGCCTATCTTCACCGCTTTAAGCACGACGATTCTCCGGAGTGCCCATCCTGCCCAGGTGTCGCTGAAGACGTGGAGCACGTGATCTTTGCATGTCCTCGTTTTAACCAACAGCGCGATGAATTAGAGAAGATTCTAAAAATGAGAATTCAACCGGAGACAATAGTAGAAGAAATGCTGTCATCAGAAGCTGTCTGGAACGCCACGAGCACCTTTGCCACTGAAGTGCTTACAGAGTTGCGGTCCATCGAGAGAAAAAAGAGCACAAAACAGAAACTAGAAGGGAGATAGAAATAAAAAACATCTCAGCCACCAGAAAGAAGAGCGGCAGCTAATTCCTCCCCCTGCGAAGAAATGCCTTACGGCGGTACCATGGGGGATCAGAGGATAGAAGAGAAAGGGGTTTAGGGTTTAGTGGGTAGGGGCGTTAGTGTCGAGTTAGTATGACGCTGCGTCGAGTCGCCACATATCCAGGCCAAACAGCTATGCCTAGAATCCGTAAAGGATTCCCCTACAAAAAAAAAACACACACACACACACACACACACACACACACACACACACACACACACACACACACACACACACACACATATATATAATGAAAATGGTCTTCGTTTGAGGCTCAATCACGCCTAAACCACTGATCGTATCGACATGAAACTACCACCATTCGATGCGAAATTTTTCCTAGATGGTTTATGGCTATTTATTTTTCGAATTCTAACGTTCCTTCATTTTTTTTATTGCTGTTTTACTTTTATGAACATTTATCCCGCTAATAAAAACAAAAGACAAGCGTTTTCTCTTGATTCTTTTGTTTTCATGGATTTCAATGGAGTTTACTAAACGGATTATGTTCTTTTACATTCAGCTAAGAATCTACTTACAAACTTCCACGCATCCACCCACCAACTCCCACGCACCCCTGCACACCCACTCTCATTTTTTGATAAAAATAAAATGCCGTATCTATGATCGAGTATCACTTGAGAACGGCTGGACCGATTGGGTTAATTTTTTTTTTGTTGTCTTAAAAATTGTCAGGAGAAGGTTTATACGTAAGAAAATTTTAAAAAAGTCTGCTAAAACGTTAAAAATTTCGATGATAATCGAAGTATTCCAATTTCTATAGTTACTCATCACGAAATCTCGGGAACTATAGGACTTAGAAATGTGAAACTTGGTAGGAATATTACTTTCGTTATGTAGAGGTCAACTAAAAACGGATTTTAAGAAATTCATCCCCAAAAGGGGATTGCGGGGGCGTTAACAATGAACAATTCCCGTTTTTAAACTATAGCTCCTATAAATTCCAAATTTGGTACAGCAGGAGTGGAAATTAAAAAGTAATTTTCTATTTCTTGATTGAGATACTTATATAAAACATAATAAATAAATTTAATTTTAATACAACCCCATCAGATTAAAAAAACATCGTGACGGAATCAACTGAGATAGAAGACGAAGAAGTCATAGAAGGAAGAGTAGGTGAAGAAGTAGATAAGGAGAAGAACGAAGGAACAAGGGGAAAAAGGAGAAGATTGAAAAAATAAAGGAAGAAAAACGATTAAAAAAATAAAGAAGGAAGTTAGAAAATGTCCAGAAAATAATATTATTGATCTACATTGACGTACATTTAGCTCTAAATTTCGGTTCATTTTCAAGCTACCTTCTCTATTTTTAAAAAAATATTAATGTTTATTATTGTAATTGTAATAAGATTATTTAATATAAGTGCGGCAGTGATAGCTATGCAGCTGGCGTATGATTCGGTTGATCACCCAATCTATGCAGCTTTTAGAGTGGTTAGTACTTTGATGGGTGATCTTCTTAAGAATACGATTGGCCTGCATGAACATCATTGTTGTTAGGTATAAGTTAAAGGCTCATTGATCACTACAATGCAGAATTTTAGTGATTAATGAAAATTTGCCTATCACCGATTGTACTGGCGTGAGTTTTCTCTGTGGTTTCCTCATGTCACTGTGTTCCGCCGAGTAATGGGACACAGGGTAGATACGGTACAATAAAGCACATGTCGGTCCACAGCCGCAAAATATATATACATACAAATAATTAAATAAATTTTGTTTGTCATTGATAAATAATTAATACCGTAATTAATTTATAAAAACAAAGTTTATTAATATATTAACACATAATATTTAATCTTCATCTTCATCTTCAATAATCATCTTATGGATTGCAAGAATTGGTAACTCTTCAACTATGAATTCGTTCGAGAAAGTGATTTGATCGAAGAATATTCTAAATTTTGAGTCGGATAGAAATTGATCATTGATAGTTGGGAAGTGACAAACAAAATCCGCAGCATTTGAGATCGTCACAATCTATATTAATGATCAATTTTTTTTTATATAAATTCAAAATGGATGCGATTAAATTGAGAAGAAAAAAATAATTTAAATGACGGTAGAACTTTGCTTAGACATTACTTGATTGTTGTTTATTCTTAAACAATGACGAAGTGGAGCATTTTCAATTGCAAACAGATAATTATATGAATGCATTCCCGTTAAAATAAAAACGTAGTAATTTCTTCCTCCATAAGTTTGAAAACCATATATTTCTTCTACATAACCACGAAAACTGAATCGATAAATGTAAATTTACGT
>NC_058161.1:25475287-25502902 GCF_020080835.1 Cotesia glomerata | reverse complement strand
TTTCTCATCATTATGCCACTAAATGAAATTTCAACTGTTCAAAATATCAAAATTACGCGATTTGCCAAACTGATTAAAAAAAAAAAAAAAAATTCATATTTTTGAAAAAACAAAAAACACAGTTCCAAAAATTTCAGGATCTTTTAAGATTGGTACAAGGTAGTACACAAAAAAATTTGAGCCAAAAATTTATTGTCGACGGTCAATTTTGACAATTTTCAAAAATTCAAAATTTCACAAATTGGAGATTTTTCAAAATTTTTTTTTGGAAATTTTTTTTTTTTAATAGCCCCAAGTGTCCCCTTTGAAGTTTACCATAAGCGATTTTTTTAATTGCAATAGTTTTCGAGATTTTTGAAACATAAATTTAAAAAATATGGATAATAGTGAAATTTTGGATTTTGCATAAATTTTGAAAAAAATTTTTTTAATTTTTTTCCTTTGGCAGAACTTCGTTATAGGATAAAAGAAAACTTCTGACCAAAATTTATCCAAATCGAAAGGGGTCGAGTCCAACTATTGGTCGATTTGACGTGGAATGACCCTGTAATTAACACATTTTAATTGGCACTCACACCGCATTTTCCCAATTCAGTCGGCCATATGTTTTATTCTTTAATAAACACAATTCTCACAATGCAACCGACCCAACGTATGCATGCGTATCGACTTGTATGTAGTTTGCATAACTGTGTATGACATGTCGATTTTACCTAACTTTTGTAAAACTTATTATGAAATAACATAGGTTGACTTACTTATAAATTTCTAAACATTAAAAGGATGTTCATTTATCCTGAAAAAATTTGGGGTACTCAAAGACGCGCGCCAAGTACGATAAAAAAATTTTTTTTTTATTTTTTAATTTTCAACAAATTTTTTTTCAATTTTTTCAACATTATGACGCTTTCTTGGTATTTTTTTGTATTTCACATCTTTTTGTAGAGAATGAAAATTATTGAAACGAGTCTAATTTTTTTTGTAAAGTGCAAATGTTATTGAGATGAGTTTTATGAACGTGGACTTGGCGCAATTTTTTACAGTGAAACTGTTTTTGTTCGGATTTCATATCTTTTTGTTAAGTGTCATTTTTTGCTCGCCTTTTAATACATTACACTTGTAACTTAAAGACATAAGTGTGCTATGTTGTATCTAGTAAACCTTCTACCCTTGATTCTATGTACAGTGTATGTAAAAAAAATGCCGCGCACTCTGATGTTTAGACACGCAAGCTTTACGTTATCTTTTTCCAACTGAAGTATCCCGTCTGTTGTAGGATTATCATACATTCTTGAATAATTTTTAGTTCTAGTTTTATTTTCAATGCTACTAGAAATTTGAATAACGCGCTATGCGCGCGCCTAAATTTTAACCAATAATTAATCGTGGCCCGTTTTTTGCGAGTTTCGACCTTTGACTAACTTCAAGACTATGGTGTATTTTAATTTAGAGGAATACGCCCTGTTGAAAATGTCAACAGAGTTTGCAATCAATCAAAACGTAAAAGGAAATCCACATACAACTTATCTTTGAATGAGAATGAATGAAATTTTAATGCGTTTGGTAAACACATGAATTTAATATGGAATTGAGATTAATACTTATGAGATTGTAATGTTCGTTATAGGTAGCCTCATCAAGATTAAGGGGGTATTCTAGTGTAGAATTTCAAAAAAATCGATTTTTTTTTTTTTTTATATTTTCAAAGTTTAACTATTTAAGAATATGTCTACGAGAGGATTTTTGAAAATTTAAATTATTTTCGGAGCTATAGACATTTTACTGACTCGGCCTCCAAACTGGTTCGGTTGGGTCTAGTCGAACAAAAGACATTAGGGATTCTCCGTCTACCTGAATCTATATTTCTCAGTTAAACCTTTTGTCCTTTATATATATATATATATATATATATATATATATATATATATATATATATGTATATATATATGTATATAAAGGATATATATATATATATATATATATATATATATATATATATATATATATATATATATATACATACCTAGTAGGCTGCTGTGCGCGCACGCGCGCGTGTGAATTTAGTATGGAATTATCTATATCTTCATACTTATGATATATTTGACCAATCACGTTACGAATAGTTTGTCTTATTGTGTATATTTTCATATTTTTCATCTAAATTATAAGAATGGATATATATATATATATATATATATATATACATATATATGTGTGTGTGTATGTATTTAGTGTAATATAATAACCCAAGGTGACGTGTCTTTTATATTATTCAGTGTTCACTAACATCCAGCTGCTGGCAGTCAAATCCCAACCTCGAAAACACGTGGACGTATGTGCAGTGATCGAAGGATATTTTGCGAGTAATAATTTTGATTCTTATAAATAAAATGGATAAAAAATCCACAACGAAAAAATATAAGCGTGCAGATCGACCAACAAAACGGAAGTTTCATGGCAATCGGCACACTGTAGAAACAGACACCAGTTTTACTAGCTCATCAGCAGCAAAGTTGAGAAAATCAAACGATGCAGAGGTTACAACAGAAAATAATTATGGCTTTATAATAATAAATAATAAATATAATTATATAATTATAAATAAATGGATTTCTATTAGGATATTCAACATTAGGTAATTTATCGTTCCTCATCGGTAATAACCATGAATAAGAATGTATAAATCAACAAGTAATTCCTCATAAGCAATAACTCGGAAATGTATAAGGATTCACCGATAACAGATAATTTTGTTCATGAGATTCTAAAAGGATTACCGACTAGCACATGCTATGGGATGTAAAAAAATCAGTTAGGACTTCCTGCGACAAAAACACAATTCATACTTTTAAAATCCAATCTCATTGTGAGTTTTTATGGAAATTTATCAGTCGACCCAGTTATAAATTCAATTATTATACTTATAAGAAAATATAGGTTGTTATAAGAAATGGCCATGTCACTTTGTAATAAAATATAACTCGAATTTCTTACATGAAGAAATATGTACTTTAAGCGGATGACCACAGATTAGGGATTTATGGTTATATATGAGACTTACCTAATGAACATGAAGAAGTTATTCTATGTGGAACTCCTGCTTCACTGTTATAATCCAGTAAATTCCAGTCAGAAAATTGTCGACTTGTAATTGCGTTTGAAAAATTATTATCTTAGAATAACTATAATCATATTGCTTATGGGTTCTGAAATTTATTGATGCGATCTTTATCGAAAATGAAATTGATCTCAAATATTTTTTATTTGCTATGAAGAATTCAGAAGATCAGTTTCAAGTCCTATCAATATTTTAATAAAATATAAATTTTTGTTTAATTAATAAAAACTTATAATCCCAATTTGAATTGTAGAACATGAATAATTTTTTGCACGCCTCAGAGCGCGAAGCACGTGAGGTTGTGCTTTATACTCGACTCGTCAAGGTCAAGCAATTTTGTGATCTTTAAATGCCTCTAACGCAACCATATTACACTTATACAATGATATAAGTAGATGTACACCGAAAAAACACTTAAATTAAACCATCTCTTACTTTCTAAAATCATTTCATGCTGCTATTTTGAAAAAAATTTTACGTGGACGTCCGGATGTCACCCCATTTTGGATGTACCAACGATTACTCCCGAACAAATTGATATTTCAAGACCGGACCTTTTTTATTAGTTTAAGAATTCGATGAACTGGGTCCGTATTTCATATCAGTGGCCTAGCTGACGTACTTTTTTTTAAATTGAATTTTTATTAAAATTCACTACGATACAACCGTACAAAGCCAAACGAACTTTCTTATTTGTCACGTGAAAACTATGGCGCCACTTGATCAAGCTAGATTTTTTAAGATTGCGTACGCATATGACAAGAAAAAACGGCGCCGATATTTAAAAAAAAAATAACAAATACTTTGTAAGAAATTACTTCATTATAATTTTTTTTTTTTTTAATAAATTACACAGTTAATTTTTTTCTTAAAAAATGAATGAGCGTTATGAGGCGTGCACTTTTGGATTTTCCAAACTTTTTTCATTTATCAACAATATTTATTTAATTAAAAAAGTGCAAAATATTGGACCAAAAGGGATTCTTTCGGAAGTTGCTGCTTGACTAGTAAAACCCAGTAAGCGCCATTGAAAAAAAAAATTGCCGAGAACAATTTGCGTGTTTTTTTGGAAAACGTCAATTTTTTTATGATTTATCACACTGTTCGTACATTCTGAAATTCACTGATGCAACTTTGATTAGAAACTGAAATTGATTCTGTAATATTATTCGGATAAACTTTTACATAAGTCAATTAAAATTGTGTCAAAATTTAAAAATGGTTTGGTTTATTTTCTAATTGACAACGCTTATTTGAATTATGGATTTTAATGATTTCTTTTTACATTTTTAGATACTATTAATAACTAACGTAAAAATATTTTACAATATCAGATTGAACGGTATTCTCTGTGTAGCTCCTGTGTTACCATTAGAATTTCATAACCTTATCCAAGAGAGAACTAACTTTCATCAGCGTTCAGAAAATCCCAAGCTTTTAATTATCAATTTGATTGTTTTTGCATTTTGAAAGTTATCATTGAAATTTTATGAATTATATTAATCAGTATTATTCATTTATAAGAAGAGATTTAAAATACATTTATTTGCAAAGCAAATAATAGTTGTAAAAAAAAAAATAAACTAAAAAAACACGCTTTTATAAATAAACCAAACTAACAGGTAGAAAATAAATAATAATTTAAAAAAACTAAAAAACACGCTTTTTATAGAAAACTGAACTAAAAAATAGAAAATAAATTTTAATAAATTTAAATTAAGAATTGTATTAAAAATTTTGATAAATATAATAATAATAGTGTAAATAAGAAAAAAATATATTTTATTTTAAAAAAAAGCATAGGGTGCTTTTTAAAATAATATTCAAATGATAATCCTTCCACTCATATCTGCCAATAAAATATTTATAACTATTGACACCATGCACCCCACGCTTTTTAAAAAAAAATATTTTTTTTTCTTATTTACACTATTATTAATTTATATTCGTCAAAATTTTTAATAAAAATCTTAATTTAAATTTCTTAAAATTTATTTTCTATTTTTTAGCTCAGTTTTCTATAAAATGCGTGATTTTAGGTTTTTTTAAACTATTATTTATTTTGCACTGTAGCTTTGTCATATATAACTTCTTCGATCTTCAAGTATTAATAATAGCGGTTATCAAAAAAGTGTTAGATGCGGGATTCTATGAGGGGTTCCAGCTAAACTATTAGAATCCAATAAGCAATACCCTCGATAATCAATCAACCAGCTCGGAAAAATCGTCGGTAGGAGACTCGAGCTCTTCAGAAGGTTCCTCAGGACCATCTGATGAGGAATCAAAATCTGGTACGATTTCTAGCGACCCGGAGTCGAAATATCAAGCGTGATTCCAACTTCTCGAGCGTTTCAAGCGTAACTCCAACGTCTCGAGCGTCTCAAACGTAACTCCAACGTCTCGAGCGTTTCAAACGTAACTCCAACGTTTCGAGCGTCACAAACGTAACTCCAACGTCTCGGACGTTGCAAATGTAAAAATAATGTTTTAAAAGCATGACAAAAATAAATTTTATTTCTTAAACGGTAAAAACGTAAATTAAACGTATGATTTTCAATACAGTGAAAATTCACAATGGTTTTGAAACTCCAAAAATTTAATAGGGACAGAAAAAACGATTCACTTTTATCAAGTAAATAATTCTCCTCGAACTTCTTTTCATGATCGAGGTAAATTGTACGCTTTATAAGCAAAGCGATGAGGTAGTACTCTATTTTCGACATGTCGAAAAAAATAAACAGTTTTTTCGAAAATGATATTGATTTTTTTTTAATTATATCGCACTTATAGGATAATATGAGTGCATTTATATCAAGTCAAATAATATGTCCAGCACATAAAATATATTTCAATAACAATTATTTTGTTTAATATATTAAATAATAATATTAAAAATAATTTTTTCTGGACGTCGGTGTGTCTGTGTTTATCAATCCGTGTAACTGACAAGGAAATTGCTCGAAAAAATAATCCTGCAGAAATAATTTTTTTTTTATCATGTAAAGTAAAACACTAAGGATTTACTCAATTAATATGAGCATTAAGTTCACTGTCGTTTAATTATTATTTATGAAAAAACTAACATACAACTGCGTATTTGTATATCTATACCCTCGCGGTTTTTGAAATACCGTAAATTTTCGGTATTAATGCGCTTACCATAAATTTACCGTTATAATTCTGAAATAATACGGTATTTCTGTGGTCATTTTGGCCAGTTTTTTTACTATAGTTATACAGCATTTCTATCGTACTTTTGCTGCAAAGTTCAGAAATAATACGATAAAATTACCGTAAAACTCTAGAACTTTTACCGTAAAAAATCGATGTATTTACTATAATATTACTATGATTTAACAATAATAAAATCATATTTCTACGGTAAAAATACCAAAGATATACTGCAATTTTGCCGCGATTATACTGATATAATTAAAGATATAATGCTTTCTACCATAAGATGGACGGTTGTGTTTATTACTCGGTGAGTCTTATTAGGTGACTGAGTAAATAGTTACGGATAGTGTCTCTGATAGCTCAACTGGTAGAGCCTTAGGCGCGTAACTAAATGATCCGGGTTCGAATCTCGGTTTGGACTAAGAAAAATGATAATAATAATAATAACAGAGAAATTAATTGATCAACCTCTTAAAAATGATTCATGATTATTTATAATATTATAAAGAAAAATTTTAAGTTATTGAAAAATAGTAGTAAAGCAGCATATTTTTGGTATTTTGCCGGTAATAGAAAGTAGGGATCTTCTTTTCCGGTTTTTGCTGCAACAGTTCCGCAGATATACAGTAAATATGCGTTACATTTACGGTTTAAATGCTGTTAATATACCGTAATTTTTCTATTTTATTGCCGTAAATATTCTGAATTTATTTCGTAATTTTTTCGTAATAATTCGACAAAAAAACTGGCTAAAATAACTGAAGTATTACGGTAAAAATACAGCATTTATATCGTATAAATACCGAATCTTTACGGCATTTCCAAAACCGTGAGGGTATCTACATTTTATTATAGTATAGCAGTTTTCTGTTTTTTATTATTTTTTTTTTCTTAATGACATAAAATTTAACTGTCACTTTAGAATTTTTTAATTTTTTTTAACCAACAAATTTGTTTAAAAAAATTGAATTTTTAATTTTTTTTTAATTTCTCCATGTCATTTTTTTTCTAACTTCTTTTGTAATGAATTAATTGTTATAATAATTGTTAAAATTATCAAATATCTGCTAAATTAATTTTCATTTTATTTTAATCAATTTTATTGTGGAAAATGAGATTATAAGGCGTGTACTTTTGCATTTTCTAAACCTTTTTATTAGTAATAAAAATTTGTTATTTACTTTTTAAAATTAATTCAAAGACACGACTGCGTATTTGTATATCTACATATACATTTTATTATAGTATTACAAACTGATTATTATTATGTTTAAATTTCAAAAGTATCACAAAAAAAAATATATAATTAACACATCAAATTTTCATCTCCTTTTGAAGCTTCTTGGTCTTCATTTTCATCGTTTTCGTCTTCCGTATCGTCATTTTTCTCCGAAATTATTTTTCGGAATCCTTTTTCTATTAAAGTAAATATATACTTTATGGTGGCGCAAAAAAAACCAACTTTTTTGTTTTTGTGAGTCTCGAGTGAAAAAATTTTAGTTTTTGATGTTTTAAGAGCCTTCTCCAAAGAACAGCTCAAAAAAAAATTTTTTAAGAGGTCGCTCCAAATTTTTTAAATTTCAAAAATCGTCAAAAATTGAATTTTTTTTTTTCAATTTTTTTTCTCGTTACGTCATAATTTTATAGACCAAAAAAAAAATAAGTTCCTCAAAGTTTTAGATCAGAATTTGAATTTTGAAAGGTCGCTCATAATTTTTTTTTTTTTTATTTTGGAGTCAAAAAATGCTAATTCAATTATATAGTCACAAATGTACCATAAATGTCAAAAAAAACTTTTTAGTGCTGCTGAACCTAACTTTTGATTTTGTTCTTTAAATTGAACCAGGTCTTTTAGTAATTGTAAATCAATTCTCGGGGCTATAGTAGGAATTTGGCAAAGAAACGAGACGTTCAGATAAATTTACTAAATATTAAAAATCAGAGAAAAAACAATTAAATATAATGATACGTTTTCTTTGTAAAATAATTAAATTAAAAAAAAAATATGTTTTCTATATTGTACTTGATTTTTAGTATATCACGTATTGTATTTTTATCGATTATTGTACTAAATAAAAAAAAAAAAAAAAAAAGAAATGCATGGAATTTTAATTTGAATATTAAAAGGTCGTTTAAAAAAATCTAACGTAATGCACTAATAAATTTAAAAAAAATTATGAGCGACCTTTTAAAATTTTAATTTTGAACTGAAACTTTCAGGAACTTATTTTTTTTTGGTCTATAAAATTATGACGTAACGAGAAAAAAAATTAAAAAAAAAAAAATTCGACTTTTGACGATTTTCGAAATTTAAAAAGATTTGGAGCGACCTCTTAAAAAAATTTTTTTTAAGAGCTCTTAAAACATCAAAAACTAACATTTTTTTACTCGAGACTCGAAAAAAAATAGTCGGTTTTTTTGAGCCACCCTAATATACATTTTTTTTAGTTCATCAAGAAAAAATTTTATTTTTCAAAGTATTTGATTAATACCCACCAATCGTTTTGGCTTCATCAGAATCCGATTCATTCTCGGCTTTCCTGGCATGATAGACCAGATCATTTATTTTTTTTGTGATTTTTTCCATTGTTACGGAATCATCAATTGTCTTCGTCCAATCTAAATATGTTAATTTTTTTATTATGTTCATTATTTCAAAATTTAATCAGGCATACATTCGTAAGTTTGTTACAAGTAGCTGTAACTGCTACAGTTCCATCAGAATACTATGCTCTACAGCTTCAAGTAGCAGATTTAGAAATGTACATTAAAATGGAAAACATCAATAGCGCGAAATCATTACGGTGATAAATTCCAACTTCTAAATTTTGTAAAAAAAATTTTTTCTATTTTGGTTCTAAAAACAAGTTTCTATTATTAATTAACTTATTTTTAATCGATGTCTACACCTATGAATAGGTAACAAATACCTCACATTTCGAACAAAGAAACTAAGACATCGTACATAAACGTACAGTTGACCGTCTGTTTAAAGTCTAATATACCCTACCAAAGCAAAAAATTTCATGAATCACCTATACAATCTACAATGAAGAAGAATTACTATTTAACTGCAGTGCTAGATACCATTGTAAATAAATTAGTTGATACTCTATAACAAATGATTCTAATGATAAGAACTATATTAAAGAGTTTGTAAATATCATGAAATTGAATAACCTGACAGCAACCTTACTAAAACAGAAAATCATAGCGTCGATGAGAGTATAATATAATAATCATTGGGTAAATTAACAAAGCATTTAGTATGCTTAAATTAATAACTGTGATTGATGTTAGAAAAAACATACTCCTGGTCTATGAAATGTTCCTTTAACGCTTATAAAAAATACCCTAAAAACAAACTGAGAAAATGATTCATCTGTAAAAACATGTGTAGAATGCTTACAAAATTAAAAAATTATTGCAAAAACTCGTAGCCAATTATTAGCTGAACCTATAAGGATTACACGCACGTTTTAATCATTAAATATTACCTTACATTACTAAACTATAATGTTGGTAAATGATTTTAAACAATTCTAGACCTCAGAGATGAAAAAAATATATGACATGTTATGGTGGTACTGATGAATCATCGCATTTTTATATTCATTCGGTTTCAGAGCATTGAAAATTCAAGTATGCTTTGTGACCTCGAGAAATTATCAATAGGGTCTCATAGATTGATTTTAAAATTTTTCCGGTAGAATCTGATTTTATAATTTACTCCAAAAGATTGTGATAAAGTAGTGCATATACTACTCGCTTCTAACAAAATCTAAATTTTTTATTTAATTGAATCACGAGTAGTAATAAAATATCCCTACTGCAGTATACGGTTAATAGTAATAGCATACCTATCAAGTTAATTCAATAAAAAAGATCTGAAACCAGAAAAATATCAAGAAACATCTAGAAGATTTAGATGATACATTAGATGATACTTTATCAAAAATCGTGAAATAACAAAGAAAATCTCACTTTCTATTACGAAATGTAAGATGTAAAAATTAATGTAAGATAAGCGTATAGTAATTGCTATTAACCAATAAGTTCCTGTGACATTAAACAAATATTAAATAAAAGAGTTTATATAAGAAAGTATGCTTCTTACTTAAGAGTCCTTTAAATAATTTAGGATTAATTTTTGGCCGACCAGCTGAATATCGTCCACGAGCAGAGAAGTTTTTTATTTCAGTGCCGTAAACTTCATTAATTGTTTCCGATACAATTTTAGTCCAATCGTTTCCAGCCTCTTCTTGAATATTCAAAAAAACATCTTTGGCCAGGTAAAAACCAGACTTTTGTGGTAATTCAACCTAAAATTGTCATTTAAATATTAATAGTCTCGTATATTTTACGTTTTAAAATTATTCAAGCATACGTTTACCTTATTTACTCCATTTTTTAAATAATCCCGTGAAATCTATAATGTAAAGAAATAAATATTAATTAATATTCTAACGGATCAGTAATTTGATTTAAGAAATAATTTTAATCATAGATATTAAAAATTTCACGAATTTAGATGTTAAAACAGTTGTAGTTTTTAGAATAAGTGATAATAATACGAAGCTGAGCAAGAAATCGGTGCATTTTTAATCATTAACATTTTTACTCAATTCACGAAGTTATAATTGGTAACACAACTGTAAATTTTCTCATCACAGACAGAATCAAGTTAATGAATAAAAAATGTAATAATATCTGAGAGCAAATAAAAATTTTTTTATACATTTTTTCAAGTCACTATAAAATTAATACTATTAACTAATTTTAGAAAATATTCTTTTGTATACTTATCTATTTTATTAAACAAAAAATTGAAAATTTTTAAATATAGAACTTAACCATAAATCCAGTTTTTTCCCCATCGTTGTTTGTTTCATTTTCTTCATTATATTTATATCTTAAATTTATCGCCAATGCCTCTACAAATTCAACGACTTCCAATTTCACTGCAATTAAATCATTATTAATTATGAAATGGTGGTAAATATACAAATAAAATATAAACAAACAAATTTGAATAAATAATTTTTTTAATGACTTATAAATTGTAAGAATTTTTTTTTAATTAAGCCCTGACAAGCACACTGGGTAAAAAGTACCCACTCCACAATTTTATTTCGTTATAATTCTTTGTGTATATTTAAACTTCAATAGTATTGTTATCTATTTTAATTGGCACTAATTAATTTAATATTATATCTATTTTATAGAGAATTTTTTGAGCTTTGTTTAAAAAAAAAAAATTCTCTAACTTTATTAAGGACCAAGATATTTGAAAATTAAATATGTTGGGTACTTTTCACCCTCAACGCCTAAAGAGGTATACGGTTTAGATGTGTGCCTGTCAGGGGTTAAGGTGGTTCGAGCGAATCAAATGTAAAAAATAATTTCCAACTTTGAGCTTTTAAATTAAGTATTTTTTATTTAAATATTTATTTAAAGTTAAATTTTATGTTTATAACTCGTTTATCGTCAGCTATTTATTCGAACAAAGATTTGACAACATCGCGTCAATAGCTGAGAAAAAAGAAAAGAATAAAAATATAGTTACAAAGAGAGAAATTTTTAACTCACACACTCATCCACGTCTCTGTAATGGGTATAATCAAACGCATTATTGCCAAATCTGTTTATTTATTCCGGCAAGTCATTTTATTACTTTACTTTATTAAATAAGTAAAAATCATCAATTATTGAATTGTTTAAATTATTCTAAATTAAGAATTTTGACGAATATTGAGAAGACTAAAATTAAAAAAAAATTTTAACATTATTTTCACTCATTAGTTACGTTCGAACTTTCTTAAATGTATTATAGCAACTCCCTACACAACAATTACAAAATTTTTACCGCTAAACTACCAGAGCTGATTTGCGAGCATTATTTATAAGTTCGAAACCATAACATTGAAGAATACTAAAGGTTTTGTTAGATTTTTAAAAATTAAAAATACACGAGATATCAAACCAAAACAATCAAATTGAATCTATTATTTTTATCCGGAATTCTGACAAACAAATTAGTAGAGCAGGCCAAGATTTCTAAATTTTTATACATACACAAATAGCTGAATTATCATAATTACCTTTCGTTTCTGGAATCAACGCAGAAAGTAAGTTTGTCATCTCAGGTGCTACTTTTGAATTAGAACAGGTTTTCAAAGAATCACTATTTTGTACATCAGTTAAAGTTTCATTACGATCTTTCAATTCGTATTGCTTGGTGTTTATGGGTATATTTTGAGTGTAAATAGATTCATCAATCTTTTTCATTTCAATCACTTGACAGTCGGGTCTTGGTTTCGCAGTAGATGGAAATTCATAATATTGCTGATCAGTATGATCATTCGGACCAGTGTTTAAATCAAATGAAGTACTAGTCCCCACGTAAATGCAATTATTATTTGCTGGTAGTGGAGGATACTCAGGTTGAGAAATTTGTGTTAGATTAGGATATGATGTGATATAAGTAGAAGTACCGTTGACCTGATTATTACATTCATTTACATGTGAAAAAATTTTACTGAGAATGGGCTTTTGGTTTAAAATTTTTGCTTCAATCGTTTTTTTGTTAGATTTTTTAATACCATCTTGTAATTTTGCACTTTCTTTTAACTGTTTTTTTCTATTTATGACATCAGCAGTAAATACTTTATCAAATTTTCAAGTGATTTCCCCCTTGGCATTTACAATAATATTGTTCAAAATTTTTTCATCATCTAAAAATAAAGGAAAATTCATGAAAATATAACAAATTATGAAACTAAAATAAATAAACAATTAAATTCATGAGATTTATCGGCTCTAAAACTCGCGTTTTTTCAAGATCTTATAATTATCAAAGCAAAATCTGTAAATTCATCATCTCTCACTGGCTATATAACAAGTAAGTGTGATCTGTAAGTGTGTATAATATTATTTACACTTTTTAAAAAATACGCATGGGATTTTTTCGAAATCACATACAAACATTCGTTATTTATGAGAAAAACCATTTTTTTTTTTTTAAGTTAATATCATTTACACAGATATAAAAAAAATATTAATCTAGCGTATTTTCAAAAACAAATGAGAAAAATTAAAAATCAAAAAATGTGTATGTAAATTTGATAGAGATTAATAATAACTGAAAATATTGGAATTGATAAAATAAGAAAAATCTACATCAAGATTTCGGATTATATAAATAAGTAACTTATTAATTTTTGCTCAAATAATTATTTTCAATTTCAAAGACTATTAAGAATTTAAGTATTTTGAGTATTTTAAGTATTTTGAGTATTTTAAGTATTTTGAGTATTTTATTTTAAGTATTTTAAGTATTTTGAGAATTATAAGAATCTAAGATTTGAATTGAATTGAATTGAATTTAATTAAAGAACTTAAGAATTAAGAATATATGTTCTAGTTTTAACGTATTAACTAACTAAATTGAAGTTTATATGTCAATAAGAGAGTTGTTAACTATGTATTTTTATACTAAGTTCATTTCTAGGCCGTCAGGCTGAAATAAATAAATAAATAAAAAAAAATTATTTTCAATTTTCATACTCTTATTTGTAAAGTAAAATTACTTACAATCAATAGCCAGGACTTTCAATTTTGATTTCGAAGTTTTTTTTGTTTGATAGTTTTTCCAAACTACTGTTCTTTCCGCGTCTACTTTACGGCATTCCTTTGGTAATTTAGTTAAAAGCACAACATCCGTTTGTGCAGTGTCAATCCACCATATTAATGCGTGCTTGGCCTTTCGAACTTTATTTAATTTACTCATTGTTGAAGTTTTTTTTTCTGCAATAGAAATTTAACTAATCTTAATTGTATCATACAATATTTTATGTATTTAATCAATATAATTTACTCAATCTCTAATTATGATTTTCTCAGATAAAAATGATATTAATCTGATGTTTTTATTTAAACTATCTTTTGTTATTTTTTTCTTCAATTTTCAATATTAATGATTAATTTGTCTTGAACTATATTCATAGTATTGAATTAACTACAACGATAAACATGAATCGCGGAAATATAAATGTAAATAATAATAATAATAATAACAATGAAGATGAGGATGATGGAGATTTGATCGGTGATCAGCCATTGTATGCTGGAGCATCTATAAATGTAAGAGAAAGCATGCTTTTAATTTTAACACTGTTGATTAATCATAATCTCCCAATGACTTACGTTGAAGATATTATTAGAGTCATACAATTACACTGTCCTAGTGAAGACTTGGTAAAGAACAGCTTGTATAAATTTAAAAAGTTCTTCAGTTTAGAACAAGATGATGAGGTGATAAATAAACACTTTTATTGTACAACGTGTGAGCGGGAATTGGAATCAATTGATGATAACTGTCCATCTTGCCAAAATACGAAAAATTCCTATTTTATTACTATGCCTATCTTCAAACAGTTACAAGAGATGTTTAATCGAGATACATTTTTTGAATTATTACAGCATCGTTTTCAGAGGGTTGTGAACAATAACGTGATAGCGGAAATTTACGACGGATCAATTTATAAATATTGGTTTAATAATGGATTTTTGCGAGAACCAACTAATATTTCTTTTAGCTGGTACACTGATGGTATCCCTGTATTTAAATAATCTAAAATTAGTATGAAACCTTTTTTTTTAACAATTAATGAATTACCATTCCAAGTTAGAAAATTAAGAGAAAATACTCTGTTACTGGGATTATGGTTTGGCAAAACAAAGCCGAATCCGAATCTCTTTATGAGCAAATTTGAAAACCAATTAAATGAGCTAGCCGAAGGCGTTAATATAAGAATACCGAATCGTCTGGAACCTATTAGAGTTCGAGGTATTTTAATTGCGGGTACAGCTGATACTCCAGTAAAATCTGACTTTCTGAACTTTAAAAAATTCAACGGTATGTTCGGATGCATGACATGTTGTATAGAAGGAGAGAGTGTTGATACAGAAAATGGATCAACTCATGTATATCCATATGAAGAAGAAGTTATTATGAGAATATCAGTAAATTGTATCAATTGGGCTCAAACAGCAACTGAAGAAAATCCTATTTTTGGAGTCAAAGGTCCCACTGCTCTTGCTAATTACATGCCGGACTTCGTTGGAGGATTAGCAATCGACAGGATGCATTGTGTGGATGGAGGTATAATCAATAAAGTTTTAACTCTTTTATTTGACTGTAAATATCGTGATGAAGGGTTTTCATTGTATCAAATGATTGATACGGTTGATGCACGTTTATTGACGATAAAACCAACCAAATTTATTCATCGAATGACTCGCTCTATTGCTGAAATAGTTCATTGGAAAGCATCAGAACTTAGGATATGGGCACTTTATTATTCACTGCCTGTATTACAAGGAATTTTAAGAAAAGATTTATTCGAGAACTACAAACTCTTAATAACTGCATGTGCGATCCTCAGTTTTGATAATATAACAACAGAATTGATTGATGCTGCAGAGAAATTCTTGAATAAATTTACAAAAGATTTCCAAAACTTGTATGGACTCCGATTTTGTTCAATCAACTTACATCAAGCGCGTCATTTACCGGCGTGTGTACGAAGACTTGGACCCTTATGGTCTAATTTATGCTTCGAGTACGAAAACATAAATGGTTTAACTCTAAAAGCGATCCACGGAACTAACCACATTGACTCACAAGTGGCGAAATCTCATGTAAGAAACATTCGAAAAATAAGGTACACCGAAAGACTGCCGGATGGAGACATTTTGGATTTTTGTCTGAGTAAAAAAAAGCAAGTTGAAATAATTGAAGAAATTGGACCAAATTCTTATAGCGTTGGAACATATTCATATTTTGATGAAATACCACCTAATTTATTAGCAATGTTGAACAACGAAAATATGGGCAATTTTACAAAAATCTTTAAATATTTCAGAATGTTACGAAACAAGAAATTGTTTACCGTTTTCTCCACTTTCACCATTCTCAACACCCCAGCAAGATTTTTGATCTAAAGTTCTAGCGGCTTCGAGAGTGACTTCGATGTTTCCGCACTCCAAAGCAAGTCCAAAACGAGTTTTTTCGTATTTTACAAAGTAAAGAGCCATTTCTGGGTAGCTTTTTTGTTGTAAGTACGCTATAATGGATTGTCCAACTAAATTAGCAGTTCTTACCATATGCAAAACTTCCTCATACTTTCTATTAATCAAAACAAGCTTGAGTTTATACTCAGTAAGGTCGATTCACAAGATTTTAGGTCTACATTTTCGGTCAACAGTAGAATTGGTTACCCTTGACTCACGTTGCATAAATCGGCAAGTCCAGCGTTCGGATTATTTTGTGGTCGCGAGAGTTAATCGCGAATATATAGTATAGTTTCTCGTCGTGTAAATAAAAACTCCCGAGTCATCTCAGGCTCCGGACTTGACTCTCGTGTTCTCAGAAATCAAGCAGAGAGATTCCAATTTACGATTGAAGATATTTAAAGTATAATTTAATAGTAAGGCGACGTGTGACATGTCATTTGACCATATTACGTATCGATATTTGGAGATTCTAATCTCTTCGAGCTGGCGTTTCTGCTGAACGTCGAATAGTATGACCTGGGCTGAGTCACGAAACAATAGCATGCCAGTTCCAGCGTAGAATATTTCGTCACAGTTGGAAATCTGGACGTTTTTCATAACTTCGTTTTTAAGATTTGTAATTACCAACGAGTATCTTCGATCTAGAACAGCAAAACGGTTTCTCGCCACCCAGATAGCAGTGACACCAGAAGCTCTCTCAGTCTCGGGATCAGAACTAGAGTCTCCATCCTTGGGAGTCATGTACAAGTCATACGTGCTGTTCTCAATGTTGGAAGGAACTCTGGTACAAATTAAAACAACATTTTCAGCCTGGCTGTACGACATGCTGAAAGCTGAAGTTTTTCCTCTTCCACGAAGCTACATTACTGCAGTATCTTTCACAATTGTGAAGTTCAATTCCCTCAGTTACCTCTCCTTGATGTAGTACAAAAGATTTCCATGAACAGCGTAAGCTGGCCGCTCTCTCTCTCTCAAGCTTGAAGATTATCATACCCGAGTCAAGACCAGCTGCGAAGAGATTAAGCGTTGGATGGGCTGCGAGTAACCAAAACCTCTCGTGTACTCTGCGGAATGTCTGGAGACAACATCTCTTAGCTATATCTCAGACTCGGATGCTCTTGTCTTCGGAGTTGGACAGAATCAAGTCTTGACGCGAGTGGAATAGTTTTAACAAAATTTGATGTATTACTATTTATATAACTTCACCAGGTTAGCTGGTCTTGCTTTCACCATCGCCATATAACTCAAGTAATTTACTGAGTTCAAATCTTGGATTTTTTAAAAATTTGAGTTTGCTAATGTTAACGTCATCAAGCGAGTAAATGCCTTGGCAAGCCTTTTCAATTTCTTTGGCATTAGGTAATAACATGCTAACAACATATTTAAGGTCACTTTTTGTAATGTCGTCTGTCATTGTGGACACCATTTTGCGTCTGATATTCCTGACCTGAGAATGTTGAGTGTAACATGTTTTTCTCCGGCTGAGTTGACCTTTGTTGGTAAATCCTCTATGTAACACTCAATAACAAGCAGCAATAATTTGCTGTAACAAGCAAAAAATCTATGATTCTAAAATGTTTTTCAACATCTTCCGGTACACTAGCACTCGTATTTAGTTTTATTTTCTTCGCCGAAGCACTTTTGATGGTAGCCTCATCTTTTATTTTTTTATTCGGGTTTGATCTTTTTTTTGATCGACACAAATAGGTCCTTCCACTTTGACGGTCTTCTCGCGAAATTTTAATTACTCTCGGCATTTTTGCTCAGGAAATTTTTTGAAAAAATAAAATTACAAGTGCACGGTCGAACGTCTAACCACTAACTGAAGCTCGTTTCTTTTTTTAAAATAATGTAGTGTATAGTAAACATACAAATATAAAATATATCTATATGGTTTTAGTTACCTGGCTTTACTAAATGAAATATTTCTAAAACTGGATATGGGATCAGGACAATAGCAATGAATAACCTGTATAACCTGTTGATGAATAACCTATTAGAGCGTTAAAGGCCCCGAGACTAATTAAACAATAACTTCAAGAATATTGCTTAGATCGGATTAAAATTTTGAGGACATATTCTTGAAATGTTAAACAATAAGATAAAACAAAAAAAAATCGATTTTTCGAAAGTGAAAACCCTTACCCCGCCCATAAAGTTGTAAAAACCGGTAAAAATGCTGGTAAAACAATACAAAGTAAATTACTCGGTGGCAAAGGAAAGCTCACTGGAAAAGTCATTGATAATTTGCGTCGATACTACGGAGCAGCAATCAGACATAATTGTGATTCTTTAGAAGGAATGAAAAATGCAGTCTGGGCAACGTTCTACCACCAGCAGTCAACAGACGATTACCCTCAACACCATAAGTGCATGAGCGGTGAGAACTCGTGGTGTTCGTATCAAAAAGCTTTGGCCACAACAGGAGTGGAAAATTTCAATCATGACTACACTCCACTTCCACAAGATGTCATAGAAGCGATCAAACCGATTTATGAAGATTTGAGTAAAGACGAACTTCTAGATAGGTGTCTTGGAGGTTTTACTCAAAATGCCAACGAAAGTTTGAACCAGCTGATTTGGAGAATTGCACCGAAAAAATTATCTGGCAGCAGACAAATTGTTAAATTTGCATCTTATGTAGCTGCATGCACATTCAATGAAGGTGCTGATGCTCTTCTAACTTTTCTGTCTGACATGGACGTCAGTGTCGGCCCAAGCACTCACGAGTATGCATATTCTACGGACAGCAATCGCATTGATAGGGCGGAGTTTCAAGCTGTGCAGCAGAGCAAAGAAGCCAGAATAAAACGAAGACTTGAAACAAAACAGGCTGAAGACATCGACAATGCTGAAGGATGTGTGCTGTATGGAGCTGGAATTGATGATTCTGTGTAAGTTTAAAAAAAAATTTTTTTTCTTTACTTTTTTGCTTCATAAACTTTAAACGCGTTTTTCTCAAAACTACTTTTTCAAAGTCCGTGTTCACTGCCATTTGAAAACTACTTGACCGATTCATTTCAAACTTTGTACACATTTTCTTCATGTAAAATACCTCCCCCCTACGTTTAGTCAAAATTTTTTTTTTAACATTAAGGGTGTTTCCCACCCACAAAATGGCGGAAATTTTAGTCGAAAATAACGGATCACACTTTAGATGACCGCCAAAAATTTTTAAATTAAAAAAAAATAATCAGAGGACGTTGGGGGGAAGATTTGTTTATAATTTAACTAAATTTTTATGGTTTTTCATTTTCAGATAATTTCCGGCCGAGTTACAGTGAACACCGCGAATTGTTTTTTTTTTCAAGACGTCCTGGGGGAAGCTCTGTCACGGGCTAATGGTTTAATATTTTTGCATGAAAAATTTACAGAACATAGTCAAAACTATGCTCAATAATGTATAGAAGGTTTGAATAAAATTGCTCAATCGATATTTGAGATAAAAAATCACAAAAAAGTGTTTTTTTTACGCTGAAACCCTTACCCCTCCCTTAATCCTTAATAACCTATCTTCATTCTTATCTTCATAAAAACTACGTGGAAGAGAAGAATAGGACCGCAACGTGTAGTTTTTATGATTTTATAATGAGTTTTATTTTAATAAAGCATTATAAAATTTTTTACGAAATTATTATTTCTTTTTTATTTTAATTAAATGAAAAGTGATTCTTAAAAAATTACACTTGTAGATGTTTAAATTTTTTACATATAAAATATTTTTTTTTTTTTTTGTAATAATATTTTCCTTAAAAAAAGAATTTGACATCTGTCAGCTAACTTCAGTTTCATTTTATTAAATATATTTCTTTTTACTAATAGTAAATATTACTTATGTTAACTGCATATCTTGATTTCTTGTATAAATAAAATATATATGGAGCATTCCACGCCAAATCGGATGGTTTGAAAAATTTTAATTTTTGATTCCCTCAATTTTTTTTTATTTTTTGTACCTATCAAAAAACTCTTTTTTCAAGGTATTGAGTTTTTTTTTATAAAAATTTTGCAGTTACTATGTTTTAAAATTGGGAAGCCGATTTACTTTTCTCATAAACTTCAGGGATAATAATTATTTATAATATTGTTATAAAAATCATGGATTACATGAAATCTACCTTCCATCTTGGTGGATGTCGAATAGCCTTATTATAGTTCGTAAACATTCATCACCTCTCCCAAAACAGTTATTATGAAATGTTAAAAATGTTAATATTATAATATAATAAATTTTATTATTGTGATATAATATGATTTAACGTTGTAGCCTAATGCTCATTTTTATTTATTTCTATAATTTTAATCACAAATATATTATTAAATTTTTAATAAAAATTTGTCCTGTGACTTCCATACTTAAAATTTTGTGAATAATACACTCACTCTAATCACTGTGCTAGTCACTATAATTTTCAAAAAGACCGCGTTAAAGTCTAAACGTGGAGTTGACGCATGCGCAGTGCGAATATTCAGAATACAAATATTCAGCTAATTAAAAATGTTAATTAAAAAACAAATAAACAATGAGAAGTAGGAAAAAATGTTTTATATCCATAAACAGTCATAAACAGAGGTTTAATGACCCGTATTGCTAGCGAAATATTAACAAATGCGATAGGGTGGCTAACTTCCCGAGAAAAAATATTTATATATAATTTATAATGGGATTTCGCCGGCACTGGCGTCGACAGGGCCGGAGAGCATCACCTAAATTGGCTTACCTGGGTTTCGAAGGTAGTTGGGCGCCAGGAACTTACCGTTCCACGATTCGAAGTCGTTGTTGATCGTCGTCGGGCGGCGGGTCAGCGTCGAAGCGATTCAAAAATTCGAATAATCGGCGAAAAGTAAAAGTATTGAATCTACGCGATCTCGGGGAGGGAAGAAGTAAAAAAAATTGATTACCGAATGTTCAGTTAACAATTTATTCTAGCAGTTGCCAATATAATTCATAAGGTGTCGCCAAATTCGTATAATAACGATCTAATTCTCGTCGAAGTAACGACAATAATAACAAACAACAAAAAATTATAGCTGTGATCAGTCGATAATTCGCAAATAGTAATATACTATAATATAATATAATATACTATAATTAGTATTACGTTGACATAATCAATTAATCGATACTAAAAATAATCGAATTCGAAGTAACACAAAAAAAAATCAAAAGAATAATTAACTTCGGTCCGTCATCGGCTCACAAAATTCTCAAATTAATTTATAACTAATTATACGGCGGAATAAACAACTTATTTTTCTTCAAATTAAATAAGAGTAATAATACTAGTGAATAAACGATAAATTAACCTCAATTTGGTTAATAACTGATTGTGCGGCGAAATAAACAATTTAATTCATTTTAAATTAAATAAAAGTACTAATACTTAATTATTTAACAATTAATTAACCTTGAGTTGGGTAATAATCATTAATGCGAGTGAATGAACAATTAATTACTTTCAAATTGATCGATCGTAACAATAAAACAATTTTAAGAAAAAATGATAAAAAAAATTAACGCCTGAGTAAGTTAATTACTTATAACTAACAATCAGTTCAATTGTCGCCGCAAATAACAAAAGAAAAATTCAAATATTCATCGAAATTAATTTTGACACATTTAATTATTTCAAATTTTCGGCGGCTCGCGGCGGGTAACACTCACGGTCGGTAAATCAATTAAGTCGAGGGTAAATGAAGAAGCTCGAGGTAATTTGGGCTCGCGCTCGGAGATGGCGCGTCGGTCGGGCTAGTTGTCGTAACAACTCCAAATTTATCGAACGTCCAATTCAGTAATCACAAAAATAAACAACACGGATCTAAAGCACGGTATCAATTCCCACGTGGTGAGGTCACGAACACACACACAAGTTCAAACAACCCAATGGTACCAGGCCTCAGAGTGTCGTCACACACGTCTCGATAATCCGAAAGGAATTCAATAATTATTTTCGTAAAAAAAAATATTAATACAAAAAATTACACCAAAAATCAAACTGGTGAAATTTACTAAAATTGATCGCGATGTCGCGTCGAATCTCCGCCTTCCTTCAGCTGAGCCAAAATAATTAAATAATAAAAGAAAATAAATTAAAACAATTAACCAAAACAATCTTTTGACATGGAAAATTTTTCTCATGTCACAAATTATATATATTTATATATAAATTGGTTATATATGATTATATATGAAAAATGGCCAAATATAATCATATCTAATCATATATAATTATATATAACAATATGTAACAGGCCGCTTTTAGCGCCACCTGTTAAGACGTTGTTTCTCTAATTTTACATTTTTGAATTTAATTTTAAAGGAAATTTTAATTGAGTTCTTATTTGATTTTATACCCATTGGTTGGATTCGCCGCGACCGAGTCGCCCTCGCGTGTAGAAACTCGACCGAAGCTCGATTTCGCGCGAAACCAAAATCTAATGCGATAATACGTAATTTAATTTAGTAAGTAAGTAGCTTCAAGTTAGATTTAAGTACTTAATAATTGTGGCGGCACTAACGACGTCGGCCACGAACCCGCGAAGAGAAACAACGAGGATCATTGACGGGGGTAACCTGCAAGATCATCAACGACGGGAGGATGGCTGTCTCGAGAGCGAGCGAAACGACGGACTGATCGGAACTCGAAGTGAGCAATCGACGCATGCGTGAAGGTGTAAAGCTAGCTGTCGAGCGCGCCAATGCTCCAGCCAATACATCATTCAAAACGTCGATATTGGAAAATTGGACTTACGGCGCCATCTCTGGAGTTCACAGCTAACGACGGACCCAGCAGAGAGGGGAGAGACGAAGAATGCGAAATGTGCTGTTTTTTCCTGTCGTCCACGTTTTCGACTTGCCGTGTGCGGACACGTTTTCACGATACTTAGTTTTTTTTTGTTATTTTTGGAAAAAAAAATCCTTGGGTATTTCTTGCGTTTGAAATCTACCGTATATTTTAATTAGCCACGACGTAGTGTGCTGATTTTGGGTTGCCGAAAAATAAAGGCAGTGCGACGATAATTAGCTGTTGCTAATTAGTTACTCGACGAAAGCGTCATAAAGTACGACGCGTGTTTTGTTGCGATTGTTAGTCGACGTGTCCGTGTTCCGAAAGAATCAGCAAGTATCCTCGCCGAGGAATCCATTATCCAAGAGTCCGACGTGGAAGCCGAGAGCGACTTGGTGGCAGAAACAACCCAGGAATAACTTCAGGTCGACGCTGTGACCAGGGTGAGTGGCTTTGTCTCAATTGAAGTAGCTCGTGGGATTCAATTTTGTTAATTAAACAGTTGGATTGGGCTCATTAAATAATTAATTTATTTATTACTAATTGTACTCGACACTAGTCGAGTCATAGTGTAAAAACGTCAAGGCTAAGTTGAGTCAGTCAGCAGAGATAATCCCACGAGGTATTTAGGTACCACCATTTTTTTTGTGTGTGTTTACGGTTGTATAATTATTATTGTTCGTTATAAGAATTACGCTGGTTGATTTTGTAATCCTGGGGTAATCGATGAGTTCGATTACCCCCCTGATAGCCAAGTTGGCCGCAATTTTCTGTCAATCTACTGCCGCAACTTGTCACCAACTTGGCGGCAACTCTTGGAAAGTAACTCGGTTGGTGTCAACTTGTTCACCAAGTTGTCGGCAAAAGTTGCTCTGAAACTTTTTCACACCAAGTTGACGACGAGTTTCTCAAGAAATTTGGCGACATATTGCGGCAGTAGATTGGTCTCTTTTTTCTCAGAAACTTGTAGCCAACTTGGCGCCAACAGTTACAAATTCGGAAGTTGTCGCTAAGTTGGTGGCAACTATCTGACACCAACTTGGTTGGTCTGAAACTGTGGCTATCAGGGCCATTGATCGAGCTTCGGGTTCGTGCGATTTACCGACGTTGAGTAAGAGGTTCGCCTACGGAGAGGGAACCCGAGAAACGGCTGCCGCGTCCGAGACAGGCAATCGGACGTAAGTTGCCCACTCTCAGCGGAGCGTTTGGGACTTAGCATAGAATTTAAACTGTGTGAGACTCAGTGACAGAGAACTGAGTGATTATTTAATTTTTTTTACTTAATTATTTAATTTAATTATTGAGTAAATTCGACGATTGAATTTTATTATTAAAGTTTAATAAAATTCGGCGAATAGATTATTTAAATCTTGAAATTTAATTTAGCTATTCTTAATTGAATTTTGGCGCATCGATTATCGAGTTTACTTGTTTAATTAATCGTTATTAATTAAAGCAAGCGGAGATTTATTTTTTTTTGTGTTGTTATTAATTTTAATAAATCATCATTAATTAAAGCCGGCGATTCGATTTATTTCTTTGAGTTAATAAATGGTTATTAACTGAATTTAGCGAAGATTAATTTTTTTTTTCTGTTAATTTACTGAAATTAACTGAATTGATACAACGATTTATGTTTTATTATCTTGCTTAATTGTATTTACTTGAGTTCAGCGAAGATTATTGTTTTATTTAGTTAATTAATTGCCGTTAATTAATTTGAGCGAAGATTGATTTTTCTGATTCGATGGTTATTAATTTAGCTGAGCGAAGGTTCATTATTTTTTTTTTGGTATTTAGCGAGTTATTATTAAGTGGATTATTATGATTAACTCATTGTTATTATTGCGGCGACTTTGGACTTTTTTCCTTGTTCGGGTTGCGAACTGCGAATCGACGACAGCGTCGACGATTATTGTTATTAATTTTCCTTGTGTTTACTTTCTTGATTTGTCAATATTAACCAATCGTTTTCATTTATTGTTAATAAATTTATAATTTAATTTTTTTAATTAATTTCGAATTAATGCGAGCAATCCCGAATACTTTCCTCGTTCCTCTATAATTAAGTCGTACCCTTAAGGCCCGCCACCCGACGAAGAGAGTCCCGGACCGGAGTAGCCGGAAATCGACGTGATCGGAGCAAAGCTCCTGGCGCCCAACAACAGGTAAAGCAGGTAGGCCAGATTATTTATTTCGGACTTCGTCCTCGCTAACGCACGGGGACGAAAATACCCGTTATAAATATTTAATTATATATTTATTACATCTAATTAATTATTGGGTTAATTTTATGGATATAGTATTTAATATGGTCCTACGCAATTCTCTGTAACCAATTATAATGCAAAAAAAAAAATATCTAGCTATAATTTTACGGCTATAACACCAGCGGTCACCCATCCAACTATTAACCCTGCTCAATGCTGCTTAACTTTAGTGATCTCCGTGCGTCTTGAAGTTTCTGTCTGCTGTGCTGCTGTCTTAGATGACAATGATTCTATGATCTACATAATGTATCATATGAGTTTATCATAAATATAATATAAAAATTGATTTTATAATATATTTGGACAGTCATAATTCATAATTTATTTATTTGACTGAATCTCATTATAATATAACACTTATTTAAATAATAAAATAAATAATGATTTTACTATTAGGTAGTAGCAGACCAAAACATCTCATAGGAAATGTAACAAATTTTGTATTTCAGAATTATTTAAACGTAATTATAAACATCATTTTACACTTTTCGTGATTACCAAAAAAAAATTTTTTTTCAAAGAAAAAATTTTTATATATGTTAATTATATATAAGCATATATAATTATATATAATTATAAATGGGATTATATATAATCTTGGATGGCTGTATATTGCTCCATATATTGTAACGGGTGGTTTAATTCCCGCTCATTTGGCCCTTAGTAAAATTTAACAACAACAATATATTCAACAATTGACTCTAAGATTTACCAGGGCGCCACCAGGATTATTTTCTCGGTTCCTGGAACCGGATACCAGAGCTGATTCTATTAATCTACAGAGAAGAGAGAGTTGGGGAAGGTGGTTCTGAAAATGAATAAATTTTTATTTAACAACGGTACCAAAATTTATTAACAAAGAATTTAACAACTCGTGCGCTTGCACGTACACACACTCACTTACAACTAACTCACTTAATGCTACAACTTATTACTACTCTCCTCAACTCCACGCTACCGCTTTGTCACCCCGCAAAGAGACTAATCGTATCCAAAGGCTCGTTAACTCGGCTCACGAAAGTAGTCAACCCAGTGACTAAACGTAGACCGATGTCCTCCCGTGAGCTTACAAAAAATTGCTTAATCCCACAGTACCCTCTTATGGAGCGACTATACTGTGGTTGCTACCTTACTACCGCTGTACCCCACTTGGCGTCTATACAACGGCTTCTACGCCAGCGAAACACCTCGCAAAGAGACTAATCGTATGGGAAGGAACGCTGGTAGCACTCACCCTAGCGGATCCGTTTACACGGTGTGTAACGGTGTAAACTCAGTGTAATATGGATTACACCTAGTTTCTACCGAAAAAACGCCGTATTGACACGGTAGATTTGTGAAAAATTTAGCTGAGGTTTACACCTATATTACACCGATGTGTCAACACTCGGTTAACTCCGTATAAACACCAAATTTCCACTGAATGTGCTTTAATATTGGTCTTTCACAGATTTTAGGTTTTTATTGAAGCACATTCAGTGGAAATTTGGTGTTTATACGGAGTTAACCGAATGTTGACACATCGGTGTAACACAGGTGTAAACCTCAGCTACATTTTTCACAAATCTCCAAACACCAAATTTCCACTGAATGTGCTTCAATATTGATCTTTCACTAATTTTAGGCTTTTATTGCGACTTTCGTAATGAATAACTTGTCTAAGTCTTCATATGCGCTAAGATAATGTGATAAATTCATTTGGTCGAATTTGGAATTCATATGATCTAACATTTATAATATCTATTGAAATTACATAACATGGTGTACATTTTTAATATTCTCAAAAATTAGCATCATATTATTAAATTTAATAAATTTTTGAATCGATAAAAATTCATCCAAGCTTATTTTCGAGATTGTTGGAGCCTTCATTTGCCTTATAACGTAGTTTTCTCATCAAAGTCATAATTTTTCTCGCATATACATCACGTTTGCATTGGTCATTCGTTTCATTCATAAACGTTTTATGCACTGTTGACACTTAGTGTCTCAACGGAGTATTCAAAACGAGTTGACAGTGTATCCGCTGGTTAAAAAAATTGATTACAAAGAAATGAAAAAATATTAGTCAATGAAAACTGTATATGCACAAAATGAACATTTAGATATATATTTACATAGACTCAATTCTTTTCAATTCATATTTTTAACCAGGATAATGTACTCTCATTTGGTGAAGATAAAA